>NC_046160.1:122653780-122782989 GCF_011064425.1 Rattus rattus | reverse complement strand
TCCATCAAACCTGAATTAAGTATGCCCTGCTAACAACTGGTTGTTATTTTCCCATGAAACATAGCTCATGACTTTTCAACTTGGAAACCGAACTGCTAAAAGGCAGGAAGGGTCAGAATCGGATAGGGATGCAGAAACCAGGGAATGAGACTTGTGAGAAAGCACACATCTAACTCACTAGGCATTTATTATAAAACACACACTTTCAGGGAGAGTAAACTGAAAGTTGGCATACTATTTGAATTTACTGCTTCCATTGCTTTTGGTGAATTTTGAATATTATGTTGGGGTCGGGGATTTAGCTCAGTGGTAGAGCGCTTGCCTACCAAGCACAAGACCCTGGGTTTGGTCCTCAGCTCTGAAAAAAAAGAATATTATGTTAAACTTCTAGCAATGTTAGTGGAATAATTGTTATTATAACAGGGTGTCATAATTAAATTGTTACCAGAGGTCAGACTTGCTAACTGAATACTGTAAATATCCCATAACAACAGTACACCCACATATCCTTTCTGGGAAGGTTTATTTCTTCAGAGATTGCAGATATTTACAAACAGATTATTTTGCAATCTTCTGTCAGGACAGTTTTAGTTTCAAAGCTGTATACAGAAGGAACATCAGAAATAACATACTTCTGTTTTCTTATTACAGAAGTACAAGTATAAACTCAGAAATTCTGTGCCTGGCCAATGCAATGTCCCTAACCAGCTGAAGACTAAGAATGACCAGGTGAAACACCAGGTGACTGAAGTCACACTTACTCTAACATCGTTTCATGGCAAAAGGAAAATACTTTCTTGTGGGCTAGCCAATTAAGAAGCTGTAACTCACTTTTTAAATGCTCGAATTATTAAGAGCAGGCATCATGTCCATATATTAAAGTGTATTTGAAATATGTGTATATTCTATTGAACAAGAATGCATAAATGTCCAACAGCCCAGAAAACCTGTAAATGACATGTACTTAGTATGAAAGAATTTTCATAGACTGAATATCTTGTGGAAGGAAAGAATTTCAATGACCTACTCTGTGTTACAGATCACTAAAACTTATGTTGAATTTAAAATACAGTTTGAAATACCAGTCTTTTCATAAAAAACTCATCTTCTCTCCTCCAACTGAGAAGTCTGGAATGATCACCAGGCATGCAAGCATTCCTGATCTGACATCTGAATTGGATGTGAGCCTCCAATATACCTGAAAGGCATGTTTCCAATGTTTGTAAGACCTTGGTTTAAGTAGTTGTCTGTTACATGCTGAAAAGGTAAATTTGAAATGCCCAGATAACTTATAGATCTAAGCTGCAGTGTGTGTAGCCACTATGGAATCCATTGTAGCCATTCCACTGGAAATTGCTAATATAACTATGACAATATCCAAATATACCACTCTGTGACATATATCCAAAGGAATTTACATCATGCTAGAGGCACTTGCTCCATCATTTTCATTGCTGCTGTATTGATGTTAGCCAAAATTGGAAACAGACTACTGTCTGTCAATGGAAAAATTGATAAGAAAAGTCATACCTGGGGCTGATCCTTACCTGTCTCATGCTTGCTGTTTCAGTCTCTTCTAGATCACATTACTATTGCTCAATTAATTGAGAGGGCTTTTTTTTTCTTGTATACTGTATCTCCTTTAGCCCCTACACTTTTTTCAGCCACATCTGTTGTTTTTCCATGAACTCTGAGGAGTTTGATTTGATGGAGGTCCACTCCAAGGTCTCACTTTCTGCATACCGGTGGGCTTGAGTCTTGGTATTTCTTGTCAAGTTTATTTTTATGGGAACCCTGAGTGAATGGACAAATGGATTTCTGTTTTGCCTCCACTTTTGGCATTTTATGGTTTCTTGATTTAGCTTCTACAACTTCAACATAATTAGTATTGTTTTAGCATATACATTTAAGTTTCTAACTTTTGCTTTTATAATTTGGAAGCCTTTCTTTCGTAAGAAATGATAGAAATGGAGTGAATCCAGTTGAAAGTAGTAAAGAGCAACTGGATGTAGTGGGGACAAGAAAATATTATGAGATATATATTGTATGAGAGAAAATATTTTTATAAAAGGAAAAAGGAAAGGAAATTTAGTATATTTACATGAATTATTACCCAGCTCTCTTAAAAAATAAGAAAATCATGATAGTCACATGTAAATGGATTGGCAGAGCTACAAAAAAGAATCACCAAAGTTCAATAACACAGCTCAAAAGCCAAAAATGTATATATTCTTTCAATGTTATTGATCTTAGTTATAAATATCCCATGGGCAGGCTAAACATGCAGAGATAGAGGTAAGGAACTACAAAGAGGATGTATGTTTCTGGAGAGGAAATAGAATGGATGGATGAAGGGAAGATTAGGAAGTGGGGACCAAATTAGGAGGGAAGTGAGATTGGGTAAGGGAAGAAATGTGTGGACACACCTAAAACTAAAGTACTGTTTTATAGGTCATATGGAATCCTAATGCAATAGAAACTACTTAAAATTTATACACATGAAAAACATAAATGGAATCATAAAACAATGAGGGAGAAAAATTCCCAACTTTGTATCTCTCTTCACCAAGTAAAACCTTCCTTTTTAGAAATGGGTTACACAAAAAATATGTATGATAATGTACACCCAGGGAAATTACCTGTCTTAAGGTTCCTATTGTTCTGATGAAACAGCATAACCACAAAGCAAGCTCAGAAGGAAAGGGTTTATTTGACTTAAAACATCAGATTATAATTCTTCATTATTGTGAATTCAGGACAGTGAAGTTCATAAAAGGAACCTGGAGACAGGAGATGATACAGAGATCATGGAGGCTGGTACATAAAGTGTGCTTTTTCTGGCCTATTCAATACAGATTCCATATAAACCCAGTACCACAGGTAATGTTTGGCATCACACAATGGGCTGGAGGCCTCTTCCATTTTATCACTAGTTGAGAGGTGCCTCAAATTGAAAATTATTTATGTGTTTTCTCAACTGGGGGCTCATCAACTCTGATGATTCCAACTTATACCAAGTTGACTAACAAACCAATGGTTACTCTAAACACAGCCTATTTCTAAAGATTATTGGTTATTCCAACTAATGCTAGTTGACAGCAAATTTAATTCTGATTACAGTATCTATATAAGTCAGTGTGAACGTGGGTTGAGTGTGATCTACTTTTAGCTTTCCTCTTTCGATTTTACATTTTACTGGATTTATTTTATTTATATTTAAATAGTATTCTCCTTCCCAATTTCTCTTCAAGCCTCCATCCCCTTCTCCTCCCCCTGCATGCATAAAATTGCTCCCCTACCCAATTACCATTCTTGTCTCAGAACCCTAATATTCCTCTACCCTGGGTCAAAGTTTCCACAAGACCGAGGACAGCACTTGTGATACGTAAAAGATTTCATGGGCGAATCTTTCTGCAATAAGAAGGATGAATTTGAAAGTTGATCCCTACGGATGAAAAATCTTTAAAATGATGTAGAATTTTTTCTTAAATTTTATTTTTCTTGGATATTTATATATATTTACATTTTCAAATGTTATCCCACAGACCCCTTCCTCCTCTCCCTGCTTCTATGATGATGCTCCCACTTCCACCCATGCACTCCCACCTCAACCTTCTGGCAGGGAGGGATGGGGAGGGAGAGGGAGACAGAGAGCGAGCTAGAAGTTTATTTTGTGGGTTTCTGTTAAAATTCTCACACTGATTTCAACTGCAGATAATATATTTCCCCAAATCCCAATCATGTAAACTGGAATGTTCAGGATTGTTTGGGTGTATATGATAGGCAATAGGAGATCTAGTGAATCTTCCTAAAACTATGTAAATAATGACGGTGAAGAACTATATTGGACTCCAAAACTAGAGTGGCTTCTGAACCTAAAGAATTGTTTTCTCTTTGACTCAAGCCACTTCCAGGCATCCTGTAATTGATCCTGACATCTCTCAGTTGTTGTCTATTATTCTCAATCAGCGTAAAGGCTGCTTTATGATTAAAACAACTTAATTAAACAGAACACCTAATGAATAAGAATACTTATATGCTCCAGGTTACCATAACCTTTATCTCCTGACCTCAAGTGAGAACATCAACCCCTCTTCTCCTCATCTTCCTTCATCTGCCAGATGAGACTGGAAAACGGCACATATCCTAATACTGAGTTGCAAAGTTTTAGTACAGTAGGGCAAAAGCATATAGAGTACTAAGAGAAATCAATAGACATTATCACTTATTTAAGGAGTTTTCTAGAAATAAACATATTTCTTTTGCTTTATTTAGGGAGACATATCTACAGTTGAATTCACCTGTGACACAGAATCAGGTTTGAAAACAGTAAAATCTAGCATGAATAAAGTGAAATAATTTAACTATGTGAACAAAAGACGTATAGCCCATCTCTGAAAATATGGCCCAACCTATTCAAGAATGCCTCTAACTACTGATTATTTTTCAAATCTTCCTTATGGGAAATACAGAAACTACCACATACTACTGTGCTCAGAACCCATTAACAAAGTTTTAGTTGACAGCTTTACACTAGTTCAGGCTAGTCCTCAGCACTTTATTTCCTTTTCCATTGCAGAAGAGTAGGGGCACAGATTTTCCACTATGGTTTCCTCTTTATTTTTAGCTTAATATCCCTAGCTACCTCTAATATATCCAAGGTTTCTTTTAAGACATTAAGAGATGTGGGTTTTTTTTTTTCTGTGTTTAGACATATCTTTATACAATGTGCCTAGTGTTTGGTTGTATCTTTTTAAAGGATGTCTGGTGCCTAAGCCATGTTGTTCCTCACTCTTAATCTATTTTGTCTTAAGTCCTTAAATCCCCACAGCAATCACTGCTAACCATTATGATGTTCATATTCAGTAAATTCCGAATAAGTAGGAAAGATAGACATTATTGGATAAGCACTCAAAATTTGATTCTATGGACAAAGTTCCCTATAGAACCCTGTAAATATATGATGCTATTTCCACAGCTATTTATTTCTCCTACAAACTGATCAAAGTCCAAATTACTGAAGAAAACACCCATATCTTAGTGAATATGTGGAAGAAGTTTTGGTCTTTAAATAGAGGTGTTTACCCTTATGACCAGTATTCATACTACTGAAAGGAACCCTGCATGCTATCAGAAGAGACAGGGAATAAGTAACATTGTTACAAACCAAGTGATTAACTTGTCATTAAGATATGCTGATTCAATGGAGTCATAAATTTTGTGGCTACAATCAATCATTATGTGATATGATTACAAGCCCGATTGCTGTGATGAAACCCATGCCTGACATGCTATAGTTACCAAAAACCTGATAGTGATGAGCTCATGTTCCTACCGAAACTGTAAACACCATTGTTCTCATAATGATACATACCAATAAAAATGATTCATAATCATAAACATACATGAATTAGTGACAATTGTTTCACTGGTCTCTCCACCCTCCAGTGCAAAATTGAATGGTTGTCTGAGTGGGGAGTAAGGCAATTATGTAACATGGAAAGAAGATTCAGAAATTCTCACAGGATACACACACACACACACACACACACACACACACACACACACACACACACACACACACACACACACACCGAGGGAAAAAAGCAAAAGCCAGAAGAGACAATGACATCAATTCCCATCAGAAGCCTCCCTGTTACTTCCTCTAAGACTAACATTTTGCCCTTGGCCTTGAACATCAACTATATCCGTTCTTATTGTTCCATGCATTAGCAAGCCAGGAATCTACTAGTATACCTGGCCTACCCTGACTCTGCATGACAAGCAAGCATTCACAAAAGCAGGCTAAATGTCCCTTGACATAATTTCCATCACAATAGAAACTAACTTAAAAAGCATGAATGCTACAGTACTTCTTAGAAAGGGGAACAAAATACTCCCAGGAGGAAATATGGAGACAAAGTGTGGAGAAGAGACAGAAGGAAAGAGCTTGACCCATCCTCTACCAAGTGGGAGTCTGACTTTGATGGGGAGTCATTATAATAATATAGAAAAAATGTAACTTCAATCTCTGAAGCATCAATCATCTTCTCCAGGTAAACATGAGCCTTTATTTCCTGTATTTGAGCTCTGTGAGTACTGAAGTTTCATGGATATGCTAATGTCAAGGCAGATGTGGCAAGGATAATGTAAGTCATAAGAAGCCTATACTAGGCAGCTAAGATCTATCATGGTCTGCCAATGGAGTCAATAACTTAGTAGAGAGATGAGGAGTGCATGACTATGTATCTTCCATTGTTTCTTATTAAATCTATTAATTAACCTGCACTGGGTGTGATTGATAAGGACATTTCTATAAGTGCGTTGTAAAGATTCCCTGTAAAAAACATTTTACAGTTTTATATTTTCTTGTTTACATCATTCAGTTTTTAAAATTGTTTTATTTATTTGTATTCCAAATGTTGCACCCCTTCTTGTCCCCCATTTATGAATTATTCCCCCCATCTCCTCTTCCTCTTTGCATCTGAGAGGGTGCTTCCCCCATCCACCTAACACAAACCTCACCCCAGAATTTCCCTATTCTGAGCATCCTTCTTTATATAAGTAGGGTTTTTTTATCCCATGAGATCATACAAGGCAGACTTCTATTTTTATGTGCCTTGGGCCATAAACGGTCCATAATGCTGTTTGGCTTGTGGCTTAGTCTTTGAGATTCTCTGCAATCCTGGTGTGATTCTCATTGCAGATATCTAAAATCAGACCTTTAATTTGGCTAGACCTTTTCATTTTCTCTGAGCAGGGGTTTTACTAATTATGCATTCTTTGAATGCAGACCTACCTCAGCACTCCCTTCAAAACTGTTTGAGCTTTCCAGAGTCAGCAAGGTCCTGAGGTGCTCCAACATTTTAGATTATTATATAAACATTCCCAGTCCTCTGTACCATTTTTGTGTAAGTCCTTTTACTGTGGCTCCTAAAATATATGGAGTGTTTTACCATGAGCAGAAATGAATTAGCTCAATATTTTTCAGGTGAGCATATTCAAGTTAAAACTAGCTGATAAGAACAAGAAATGACCTTGTCATCATTAAAAGAGAGTTAAGCATAATGTCAATCACTGAAAAGGGGGTTAGAAACAAGTTTTCATGCTTACTCCTATATCTGAGTGTCACAGGAACTAATTCATGGAGACATGGGTGGCTTCATCTGAGTTCAAGACTCATGGTAGTCCTTCTGGACACTAGTGCTCTGCCCCAGGTGTAGCTTGATGAAGACAGAAGGAGCCTCTTATCTCTTGTCATTAACATTTTTAAAAATAAGAACTGTTAGAGCTGCATGAAACTGCTACCAAGAAGGAACCTGGATTTGGGAGGGATATCATAGTAATATAGACAGAACTTAAAATCAATCTGTGTTATGATGCATTATTATTATCCCCAGGTAAACAAGAAACATTTCTCCCTTTAGTTGAACTCAGTGAACAATGAAATGACAAGGATATAATATGTTTCTAAATATCCCAAATTGAAACTTCATTTTTTTATTAATCATTCCATTTGTTTACATCTCAAATGTTTTCCTACTTCTGGGTGAGCCCCCAATAATCCCTGCCTCCTACATCTGCTTTCTTCCCCCTCACTAATGCCTGAATGAGGATGTTGCCCCATACAGCAATCTCTCCTTCCCCATCTGCAACCTCAGTTGTAAGTCATGAAGTAACTATCTGCATGGGAACTTATGGCCAGCAGGTGGCACAATCAGATCATCAATCCCCACAGATATATAAGGTGTGTGTGAAGGAGCTTCTACTCTGATTTTTTCTCCTTGAGTGTTCTAACTGATCTGTGCCCGCTTTCATCAATATGTGATGTATCCATGCTCAAAAACAGAAAATATTCCCTGTTAAACGCTTCACAGATGTATGTTTATTCCCTATGAGTTTATATGTACATCAGTCCAACTGTGTCTGGAAGACACGTTTGCACACATTCTGGCTCCTATGATCATTTCAGTTAAAATAATGGCTATTTTATTTATTTCCGATTCAAAGGTTATCCCCCTTCCCAATTTCCCTTCTTAAAATCTCCTATCCCATGCCCTTTTCCTCTTGTTTCTATGATTGTGCTCTCCCACACAGCTCCCCACTCCCACTTCACCATGCTAGCATTCACCTATGTTTGGGCACAAAGTCTTCCCAGGATCAAGGGCCTCCCCTCCCATTTTTCCTAGATAATGTTATCCTCTGTTTCATATGTAACTCTAACCATAGGTTCGTCCATGTGTGCCCTTTGCTTTGTGCTTTAGTCCTTGGAAGCGCTGGGGTATTTGGTTGGCTCATATTGATGTTCTTCTTATGGGATTGCAAACCCCTTCAGCACCTACAGTCCATCCTCTAACTATTGTGGTACCCTTTCTCAGTCCAATAGTTGGCTGCAAGCATCCACATCTATAATGGTCAGTCTCTGGCAGAGCTTCTCAGGAGAAGGCTATATGCGGCCCCTGTCAGCAAGCACATTTTAGTGGAAGCAATAGTGTCTGAATTTGGTGCCTGCATATGGGATGAATGCTCAGGTGGGGCAGTTTCTGGATGGCCTTTTCTTCAGTATCTGCTCCTCTCTTTGTCTTTGTATTTCCCTTATACAGGATCAATTTGACACAATATTTTTGATATGGGCAAGTGGACCCATCCTTCAACCAACTTAGACACCTAAGTTGAGGATATTTTCTCTGTAGGTTTTCTGTCCCCTTGTTGGGTATTTCATCTTTTTTCATCCGCTGCAACCTCTGACCTTCTTACTTTAAAGCCATCATGTATTTTCTAGTTCCTTCACCCAATTCCTCATCCCACACTGTTACAAAACTCTGTTCAATTTCCTGACCCAATGTACATCTTTCCCACCTGGTCCTGCATCTCTTTTTCCACACCCCCTTCTCTTTCTCTCCCAGGTCCCTCCTTTCCTCTATTTTCTTCATCCTTCTTTGTAGGGCCGAAGAATCAACACATTGAACTTTCTCCTTCTTGAGCTTCATATGGTATATTACATGAGGACCCAGCTATTCCATCCCTGGGCATATGCCCAAAATATGCTCCAATATATAACAAGGGCACATGGCTCTACTATGATCATAGAAGATTTATTTATAATAGCCAGAAACTGGATACAACCCTGACGACTCACAACAGAGGAATGTATGAAAAAATATAGTACATTTATATAAAGAAGTACTACACAGATATTAAAAACAATGACTTCATGAAATTTACAGGCAAATGGATGGAACTAGAAAATATTATCCTGACTGTATTAACCCAGTCACAAAAGAACAAATATGGTATGTACTCAATGATAATTGGATATTAGGCAACAAGCTTGGAATACTCATAGTACAAGTCAGCTTAATTTTAAAAAAAAATTAAGAAATGAGTTCTAACTATGTTGTTATATGGAGAACAAAAGCTATGTAAATGCCTCATATTTGTTTGGGTACCTAAAGGATCTTTTTGACTGTTAACTGATACATTTTCCTATATATGGCACTGATATATAAAATTAATAACTTATGAATTCTGGTAGAAGCAATGTCTACTTATGTAAGTAACCCACCAGTTAAAAGAAAATGCTTCCACTCCCCTTGGGGCTTGTCCATTCTTCTAGGGCAGATTGCCAGCTTGACAAACACTAATGGCCCAATTCTAATCTCTAGAATTCTACAATTTAATATATTAAACAAAATATCCAAATATTGGAATACATATTAGTGAAATCATGAGGCCCTTGCCTTATTACATAGGTGACCTCATTCAGCATATCTTTCCAGTTCTATGCAGATAAGTATATATTACAGTTTATGATTACCAGTTAGTATTTTTTCCTTTTCTTTCTGTACTGCTTTGTCATTTATTACATATGTTCTATTGGAAATCTAGGATGATCCCTTCTACTACATGCTGTGAACAGCATTTGGTATATAGACATGAATGTGCAAGTGTCACTATAATAAGATATAGAATCACTTAAGTAAATGATTAAGAGGAATATTGCTGGGACACTTCAAAATTTTGTTTATTGTTTTTGGTGAATTTTCATAGGATTTAGATCACTGGTACATCATACCAGGTAAATGCAGTCAACAGCCCAAGTTTACAGATAATAGAGGCTCTGGTATAACTTAATTATATCGGTAAATATCATGTAGTCAAACTGCCTTATAAATATGTATGTTTCCATTCACTAGATTGTTATAGCATTGACCACAGTGGCTTCTGTGTTTAGTGTATAATAATTGATGCTGTCATTCAGGACTAGTCAAAATAGTAAGAATTACTGAAAGAGTATTCAGCATCAGAAAAGTCAATGATATCAACCTATTATCAAAAAAAATCAAAGACAAAACTGGCTAAGAATTAAGATACAGAGAGTGGGGTTGAAATACACAGAATTCTAACTCCAGAAGATGACATTTTCTTATTGCATGTATGAACTCCAAGGAGCTATATTTACCAGCACAAGAATCACACAAATCATAACAGTGAAATTACCACATGAAAGGTATTTAAATGGCTCTGCAGGTAAAGGTGTCTGTGTACTGGTAAAGATACCAATATCAGTTATATCCCTTATAATTGAGTTTGCTTAGTAGTTCTCTGAGGTTGACAAATCCACTTTGTGCATTTGTACCATGTTCTCCCAACTAACAATAATATAACAATTAAAGAAATATTATATTATGAATGGGGAGAAATGTATGAGGACCCCCATAAAGCTGAAAGTCTTTTGACATCTGATGACTGAAAGGAAAAAGTTAATCACTTTTTGGGGGAAGGTTTCTGTAGGTTCATTATGCACATCTAGTGCCTTTTTCTCTGTGTAGTCACTGGGTTACTAAGTAATGAAAAAGAAGAGGTAAGGATCTTGGAACCTTCATTTTGGTATGTACCGAGAGGAACTCTAAGGACCTGACTGCAGTAGAGAGTTGTGAGAGACCTGAGTAATGGTAGATCATAATAAATGTCATAACTGATTGAAAATTTCAAAGAATAAAAACCCTTATGAAGTATAGAAAGAACAACTTCACATATGTTTAGAATCTATATACAATGTTTAGAATATGTATACAATTGTATATTGTACACTGTGCATATTTCTCCTGTAACATCTTTCCATCTTATTGTCCCTTTTTTCCAGTAGAGAATTTTACTGATTCACTATCATGTATTTGCATATATAATTTATTGTAACAATGGAGTATCTAAAAGTTACTAATAAGAGTCTCTTTTAATGTTGGTGTTTCTGAGACTGTTTTAAGTAACACATTTTTTCCAATTGCATCAATTTTCCCAAAACTAATACAAGTTTCTTAATTCCTACTGATGAAAAAGTTCATATATGTGATTTAAGCATGAAATCATTTGTTGACACATATGTAGTACAATGTCATAATTTACTCATTAATGATATTGATACAATAATCATTGATAAGTGAAGATTTTTGAACTATGTTTACTTCATTTGAGTGAGTTTGTATACATCTAAACAAAGGAACTAAGTCCTCAAAAGCTATCCATTTGGGGAATTATTTCATCACCATCACAACAACCATCTGCAAATCAATCTCAATAAATTATCCCACAGATATGCCACAGTATAATACCTGAAATCTGAGAACTTATTTTCTGATGTTACATGCACAGTATCTGCACAAGTCTCAGGGAAAGTGTAGGGAAAGTAATTCCTCAGAGAGGATTAGGATCTGGAACAGAGTGTCCTGACACCTGAACCATTTGCCTCCTCTTGTCCTACTTCCCCTGTAGTTCTGCTGAACTTGGTCCTTATCTAAGATGGTACCTACTCATGAATATGCAAACTACCTGCATCTGTGGCAGCAAATACAGGGATTTCCACAGCCTAAAAACACCATATGATCATTGTCCTCTCCACAGTCCCTGAACACACTGATTCTAACCATGGAATGGAGCTTTGTCTTTCTCTTCTTCCTGTCAGCAGCTGCAGGTAAGGGACTCTCCACTTCCAAATCTTAAGAAGAGACAGGGCTTGAGGTGACATTGACATCCACTTTTCCTTTTCGTCGCAGGTGTCCACTCCGAAGTTCAACTGCAGCAATCTGGGGCTGGGCTGGTAAAGCCTGGGGCTTCAGTGAAGTTGTCCTGCAAGACTTCTGGTTACACCTTCAGCAATTACTATATGAGTTGGTTGAAGCAGATGGGACAGAATATTGAGTGGATTGGAAACATTTATGGTGGAAATGGTGGTACTGGCTATAATCAGAAGTTCAAGGGCAAGGCCACACTGACAGTAGACAAATCTTCCAGCACAGCATACATGGATCTCAGCAGCCTGACATCTGAGGACTCTGCAGTCTATTTTTGTGCAAGGCACAGTGTTTTAACCACATCCTGAGTGTGTCAGAAACCCTGGAGGAGCAGCAAGCTTCCCTGGGTCTGAGATAACAGAAAAGAATAGCATTTAGACTTCCTCAGAAATAACCATTTTGAGTGTCTACTTTTTGCCTCCTGCTCACAGACCTACAGTGACTTTATTAACTTTTTGTAAGTAACATAACAATAAGGTGGTGTTGCTTTAAGATCTTCTACTGTACACCAAAACATTTTAATGACTTGATCAGTAATTGCCTCCATTGACATGTTTCTTAATCATTAAAACAATAAAAAGAGAAAACCACGATGATGTATGATAAAATATTATATATTCTGAGACACCAGAACATTTTGTTGAAATATTTGGGAAAAACATACTATGAATTTGACCTATAAAATCCAAATTACTAAAACCCAGGAACAAACACTCCTTTCATTATCTTAATTATTAACTGTCCTCTGGTGTATTCCTAAATCTGCCTGTGTTCCAGAAGATGTTCCAGTCTCTTAGATTATTAGAAATATTTATATCAGAATGCAGAGCTACATAAACATAATTTACATAGTATGGAAAACAATATTAAATCACTTTTCAATGAGCTTCTTTACGAACACGATGTATGTACCCGTTAAGTGATGTAGGTTCTGCAATTATACATAAATATTTGTTCTCATATTTACTACCTGTGCAGTCTCAGTAATCGGTCCTATAATCAGTATCCTTTATAGACTATAGACCTATACTGATACAGCATCAACTCTTTTGGACACTTTGTTTGCATACCTGTTGCTTCACCTTTTTATATTAGTATTTGTGAATTGAAATGCATCTACATCCACATATGTTTCTTGTGCGTTGATTTTGCTGACATTTCTCTTCTGCTTGTTTATTCATTTTGTACTATTCCCATTTCTGGGTGTTTCCTTTATCTTGCTTTGTTTTTCTTTTTTCTATTTAGATAATGTTTAGTTTCTGTTTGATTTATAATTAGAGAAAGAAACAGAATCAAGCTGAGAGAAGATCAGGAACGTGTTGGGGAAGGGAAATGAATATATTGAATGAAGAAATATTTTTTCAACAATAAATAGAAAACTAATTCTAATGAATAAACAAAGAATTTTGACAACATCTTTGTCGTATTAATCTTCCATATGTACAATGCCTAGAATTTATCTTTCATGTATTTGTTTAAATTGTTCGAATTCTATTTCAAAGACAGGACTTAAAGGACTTTAGTATGAATATAAAATGTGTAAGGCTCATGTGTAGTGAACTATATAATTAAAATATTTGCATATTAGCGTCTTTTAGTCTCTCTCTCTCTCTCTCTCTCTCTCTCTTTCTCTCTCTGTCTGTCTCTACCTTCCTCCTACATCTCTCACTCTGTTCGTGTGTGTGTGTGTGTGTGTGTTGTGTGTGTGTGTGTGTGTGTGTGTGTGCACGTGTCTGTTTTTCAGCAATGAAGTTTTCCATTATTAATCTCTAATTACACAGAATAGTTTCTCCTAGAAAATCTTGTAGTTCTTGAGGACCTCTCTGCAGATGTTGTAGAGCAAAATAGAGCAAGGGCAGAGTTAATAATGAGGACCTGTTATAGGTTGACTTTGTTTACATGGATCAGAAATCTAAGCACAGGCAGTTTATTGTAGGTATATTTCCACACAATAGAATTTGGAAAAGGGTTTCCGGGTAACAATAATTTCCATAGTCATTCCAAATCCAGTTGTACAATAAGGCTTATAGTTAATATTTCATGAAGTTCTTGTGACCATTAGGATAGGTTATTTTGCCAAAGCCTAAAGTCAAGTGTGGTCTATGCCCAACAGCTTACAGGTCAGAGGGCATAAAGTACATGTGACACCTCTCTTAAGGATGCGTAATAATCTAATGCTAGAAGTGTCTGGGATAATCATTCTGGGCAATTAGTGTTCATTATGTCCCTATAGGTAGCAAAAATTCATCAGGCTGTTAAGAAACTCTTCTCTCAGCTTTTTGTTTGGAGTGTATGTATTTGACTTTACTTCTTTCCTTGAGGAGAAAGTCCTGTGTGACTAAAATTACTATTTCCCTTGGTGCTTTTTGGTGGGTGCCACTTCCCTGATAACCTTTACAGTTTTATTCAATGTTACAAATGGTATTGATAAATGTTTCTGACATGAATCATTGAAAGTAAAACATCTAAATAATTGGTTGTGCAGAACCTGAGGAATGGGTGCAGAGACAGGTTATTCCTGACTCTATGGCTTATGTATTCTTCTCAATTAACCCCTCTGAAAACAAAGAAATCATCTCCTGGTCAGTCCCTGTCTGGAAGAACACATTATCTGACACAGATTACTTCTGCCATTTCTTATTATACATATATTTCTATCCATGAAATGCTACAGAGACATACATTACAAAATTAAAGGCTTTCTCACTCACCATGAAGACAGTTAATCTCATAGTCAAATGAATTTCTCAACTGGAAAATGAAAACCTTGGTAAAGCTCTGGATAAGCAAGTAAAAAGCCTGTATGACAAAAACTTAAATCTTCTAAGTCCCCCCACACTTTTAGTCATGAAAGTCTTTCACCTTCCATGTCTCTTGCACATTCTTGAAATTCCCACAAACTCCTAATTCCTGAGATTGTCTGTTTCCATTCTTTATGCTGGATGTCACAGCTTCAGTCGTTTCCCACCACCCAATATGAGATAATGTCACGATCTTCCCCCCTCCCTCCTGTCACTTCCCCTCCTAAGTCCCTCATTCCCTCTCCCCTGTGATATTTTTCTTCTTCTTCCTAAGTGGGACTGAGGTGTCCTTACTAAGGCTCTTCAGCTTGTTGAACTTTTTGAATTCTGTGGACTGCATCTTAGGTATTTTGTTCTTCTTTGGTTAATAGCCACCTATTACTAAGTACATACTATGTATTTCTTTTTGGATTTGAGTTACCACACTTCATGTATTTTCTAGTTCATTTGTCTACAAAACTCAGGATGGCCTGATTCTTAATAGTTGAGTAATATTCCCTTGTGTTAATGAACCACATTTTCTGTATCAATTCTTCTTGTCTGGGGCATCTGAGTTGTTTCCAGCTTCTGGCTAACACAAACAAGGCTACTCTGAACATATTTAACATATGCCCCTATGGCATGGTGAGGTATCTTACATTTACTTCAGTGGAGGTAGGGAACTTGTAGAGCCCACTTACAGCCAAAAGACAGGACAGTAAGTCAGGGATGGGGTTGCCATCCCACAGTCAAAACTCTGGCCCATAATTGTTCATCTCTGAAAGCACTGCAGGGTTAGAAATGGAGAGGACTCTGAGGATAAGAAAGTCTATGGACCATCGCAATGTGTGATACAACTCATGAGGAGTATCCAAGTCCTGAAGCTATTACTGAGACCAATGGACCACTCACAAAACAGGACCTATCATGAATGCTTTCTTAAAGATGCAACAAGCAGCTGAAAGAGTCAGATGCAGAGATTTGCACACAGACTATAGACAGAAACTGCCTACTACTGTAGTTGAATGATGAAAAAGCTGGAAGAAGCTAAGGAAGAGGGTGACATGGTAGAAGGACCAGCAGTATCAATTAGCCTGGACTCCTGAGATCTCTCAGATACTGTACCATTGACCAGACAGCATAGACCAACTGACATGTGGCCCCTAACACATATACAGCAGAGGACTGCCAGGTCCGGGTTCACCCAGAAAAGAAGCATCTCAAGAAACTATAAGTCCCAGGGAGTTTAGAGGTCTGCTGCAGTGGGGGTTGAAGGGATGGGGAAGTCCTACTGGAGACATGGGCATGAGGAAGAGGCATGACACATCGAACAGTCAGACAGTGGACAGGATGGGAATAAATGCTGGAGTCTAAGGAAAGTAGAATGAATATAAAAAAATAAGAAATTATCAGACAATGGAATGATCTGTCATGCCTTTACATTGGTAGAATTAACATAGAAATATTGGTCAAACTACCAAAAACAGTCTCTAGATGCAATGCAATATCCATTTAAATTTCAACACAATTCTTTACAGACCTTGAATGAACAACACTCAAATTCAAATAGAAAAAAAAGAAAAAACAAATAAACAAAAATCCTGAAAAGCTAAAACAATTCTGTAGAATAAAGTAACAGTTATCAAGGTACCAGTTTCCTTGACTTCAGTGTATAATACAGAACTAAAGTATGCATTGTATTTAAAGTATTTCAAAATACTAAAAACAGCATATTAAAGTAATAAAAGAAGAAAGGTTGATAAATGGAATTGAATTGAAGCCCCAATGTTTATCCATAAACTTACGAACACTTTGTTTTTGAAAATGAAGCCAGAAATACACAGCAAATAAAACAAAGCATCATCAATCAACAGTGCCAGTGCAATTCAGGTCTGTGTGCAGAAGAAAGCACATAGATCTATCTATGTTTTTGAACCATACTCAAGACAAACTTGAAGAAATGAATACCTCAATAGTAAACCACTTATATTAAGACTAAAGAAGAGAATGTGGGGTATAGTTTAAAACAAATTGGCACAGGAGACAGCATCATGAATGCAACATCAATTGCACAGGTGCTTAGAGCCACAATAAAAAAAAATGGAACTTCATGAAACTGAGAGATCTTGTAAGGCAAAGAACACCATCAATAGACAAAACAGCAGGTGCCAGATGGAAAAGGACTTTCACCAACTCCATATTTCAGAGAAGTTTTATGTTCAAATTACTTGTGTCTTGAAATCAGACATCTGCAAACAAATAATCTGATTTTAAACTGAGTTGTAGGGCTAAACAGAATTTTCAACAAAGGAATCACAAATGGCAGATAATCACATCAATTTTCATTCCCCTTAGTCAACAGTGAATTGCGAACCTTTAGGGGTCTGAGATTCCATTTTACACATTTCAGAATGGTAAAGATTAAAAGTATAAGTGACAGTTTATGTTGGTAAGAAAGAACAATCCTCCATTGCTGGTAGATGTGTAAAATTTTAAAGCCACTTGTATAATACATTTATACTAAATTTACCATTAGAAGTACCTATCTGCTGTTAATTAATATTGCACATGTGGAAAACCGTGATAGCATTCGCCATTACAAGATGGCACTGGCTTCCGCTGTGCCAGCCCGACTACCTTTCAGGAAACTAGCTGTGTGCGCAAGTACAAGAGTGTGTTCACGCCAAGTCTTTGCCCACCCCGGGGCGTGCCAGTGAGATCATGGGTAAGCGACTAATCAGGCGTGGATACGCCGTGCTAGGGTTTTATAAGCAGCGCCTTTCTGGGCCCCGGGTCTCTCCTCTTCAAGATACAATAAACGCTTTGCTACAGAAAGATCCTGGTGTCCGCGCGTCGTTCTTGCTGGGGAGACGTTGGGCGCGCGACATGCACACATGTATTTCATTCATTACATATGAACCTTATTTATATGACAAACATTAAATGCAAAATGGAAAATCTGAATTAAGTGGTCTGTTTTGTAGGCAGATACCATCCACCGAAGTTAAATCCGGATCAGATAAACCACCTAAAGAGTCTGATAACTCCTTGCTCCACCTGGGGAATCCATCCCATACAGAGTTAACAAACGCAGACAATATTGTGGATGCCAGGAAGTGAATGCTGACAGAACAGAGCTGTCTCCTGCAATGCTCTGTCTGACCAACACATAGGCAAATGCTTGAAGCCAATTAATGGACTGACAACAGGGTCCTCAATAAAGGAGTTAGAGAAAGGACTGAAGGAGCTGAAGGGGTTTGCAACCACATAGGAAAAAAAATCAATATAAGACAACCAAACCTCCAACAGCTCCAAGGGACTATACTGCCCACAAAAGATTATACATGGAGTGACCCATGAATCCAGCCACATATGTAGCGGAGGATGGTCTTGTTAGACACCAATAGGTGGTGAGTTCCTTGGACGTCTGAGGGCTGCATATTGTAGTGTAGGTTTGCCCTGAAGGTACCCTGCCAGGGCAGGGAAACAAGAAGCTGTGTGTGTTTGTGTGTGTGTGTGTGTGTGTGTGTGTGTGTGTGTGTGTGTGTGATATTTAAGTATGTGATATATGCTGCAATGTATGAAGATATTTTTCCAGAATTTTTCAGATGGGAATGGAATATTTCTGTGCCTCAGTTGAAAGTCTGGGGAAAAATATGGAACCTGTGGAACAAATTTAAAATTCTATGTGTTCCATAAATTTATTCTAAGTATGTAACATAAATATAGATTTTAAGCACTTCGCCAATGAGGCCTTAAATATTAAAAATATATTGAGGAATATTTGGAGCAGCTCATTTTTTTTAAATTTTCACTGAATGACTTTATGGTATGATGTTCAATATTCTAAATCTTAGATATATTCCAGGTGAGAGTTTACTTAATGTATTTCCAATCAGTGCTGAAGGCATGACTGATAATCTCTGTTTATCACATTGAAATGTGACAGATGCAGCTCTGCACTGGAAACAATTGTAGATAAAATGGAAAAATCAATTATCCCTTAAGAAATTTACAAACACTTGGATTGAAAATGATGTTACTATTTTTTTAATGTGAGGAGAACATTTTATATGTTGATGATATGAGGAATGAGATTCAAGATATGCACAGTGTAGACCACCAACCAGACATATCTTTATATGATGTTTAAGTCTACTAACCTGGGTTAGATCTACTTTCATGAGATGTAAATTGTATCCAGCCATTAATATTTGAGGTTAGGAAGAAGGGCAAGCACGTGAATCCCTTACAAGTAATCATAATATTCATCTCAGAAATCTCAACATTAACAAAAAATTTCCTAAAAATCCATTATTGATGCTGTTTCTTAACATGAAAATAAAATGCTCTGCTAATAAATCTGAAACCTCGGATGGGTTTTGGCTCAAAAACCTAAGACTTCCCATCAGATTGAAAGAATCTCATCCTTTAATCATGAGACAGGCAAAGTCCAGAGCACTACAAACATTTAAAGGGGACCTTGAAATCCAGCATGTTGTAGTAAACATTGTACATATTCATACGTACATGGTAGTTTAGTATGTTCTTGGTGTAAGGACATCACTTCTCCAACTTCAGGATTCTGTAAAGCTAGCTACAAATACAGTCTTTAAGTTCCTTTCTTCTTATCTCTGATCCTGAATCAGAAAAAAATGAAATAATGGCTTGATATAACAAATTTAAATTAAAAATTAAATATGCACAAAAATGAGTGTGGAGAACCACAACATAATGAAAGTCAGTTGATATAAAATACCCAGATTCTCTCTCCCTACTAATTCCTTGAACTAGAACATCACATGGCACTGAATGATACCCTAACACTGGTCTCCTACACTTGCCCAGTAGATCTGCCTGGGCTCAATACTGTGGATGGCATATGAAGAACTGAGCTCCCATATCCCAATCTTACTTTCTATCTTGGAGAACCTTCTTGTCAATGGAAAGAAGGTACATGAAGATGTGCAGATGCTCCTGATGGTGTTGATCACTAGATATTTCATGTCTCATGTTTGAAGATTTGTAGCTTTTCTTTTAACTTGACTTCCTTTTGTTATTTGATTGTTTATTTACATTTCAAATATTATTCCCTTTTCCAGTTTTCCTTCCAAAAGTTCCCATGACATCAACCTCCCACTTCTATAAGGGTGTCCCCTCTCTCCGATCAATCCACTTCCAGCCTTCCCATCCTGACATTCCTCTACCCAGGGGCCTGGGGGGTGTCCAGCCTTGCCTGACTAAGGGCTTTTCTTCCCGTTGATGCCCACTAATTGCTATACATGAAGCTGGAGCGATGGTCTGTCCATGTGTACTCTTCAGGTAGTGGTTAAGACCGTGCGGGCTCTGGTTGGTGGTATTGTTGTTCTTATGACGTTGCAAGGCATTTCACCTCCTTCAATCCTTTCTCTAACTCCTCCAATGAGGACCATGCTCCCAGTTGAATGGTTTGCTTTTATCATTTACCCCTGTATTTGTCACATTCTGGCTGACCCTCTCAGCAAGCAGCTATACCAGGCTCCTATGAGCATGTACTTGTTAGGATCAGGAACATTGTCTGCGTTTGTTTGTTGTATGTATATGGGCTGGATCCCCAGGTGGGGCAGGCTCTGAACGTCCATATGTTCAGTCCCTGCTTCAAAATTGTCTTCATATATTATAATATGAATTTATTTGTTTCCCCTTTTAAGAAGGACTGGAGCATCCACAATTTGGTTGTCCTTGTACTTGAGCTTCATGTAGTCTGTGGATTGTATCTTGGGTAATTTGAGCTTTGGGTCTAAATCCACTTATCAGTGACTGCATACAATTCTCTCTCTGTCTCTGTCTCTCTCTCTCTCTCTCTCTCTCTCTCTCTTTGTGTGTGTGTGTGTGTGTGTGTGTGTGTGTGTGTGTGTGTGTGTGTGTGTGAGAATTGGGTTACCTCACTCAGGATGATATTTTCTAGTTCCATATATTTTTCTGTGAATTTCATGAAGTCATTGTTTTTAACAGCTGAGTAGTAATCCATTGTGTAGATGTACCACATTTTTCTGGGCACCACTTTCATTTATGAGAATCCCTTTTGTATCATGATCCCTTCTCTCTGCTCATTGCATTAAAAGAATGTAAATGTAAATGCAGTATATAGGATACAGGTTGAGTCACATAACATATTTGCTTGATTTCACTTTACTTCTCAAGGTGAAAATATTTTTCTGGAGTTGTTAATTTATCGGTGTACTTACTTTGTCCCTCCTGTTTCTGCTGAAAATTCTGACTGTCGTAGGAATTTATTGATGCATACATTGGAGTGAGAGGAGCTCTATCTGAGCTGTGTTCTTTTCTGATTTCAGGGAGTCTTCACTAGGTTTACACTGATAAATACAACAGAGCCCCAATTCCCTCCTGTTGTCACCTTAGCACAAGTGTGGACTTATAGAGCTTGAGCCAACGATTACCATGTAGGAGCCTGGCTTTGAAGGGGTCATTAGTAATAATATAGAAAAAATGAAACTTCAATCTCTGAAACATCAGTCATCTTCTCCAAATAAACAAGAGCCTTTATTTCCTGTAGCTGAGCTCTATGACACTGAATTTTCAGGGACATGCTATTGCTCAGGGCAGTTGTGGCAAGGTCAATGTAAGCCATACCTAGCATACCCACATGGCAGCTCAGGACCATCATGTTCCACAGCAGAGCCAATAGTCTCTAGTATAAAAATGAGGTGAGTGTGGAGGACTGTATATCTTCCATTGCTTCCTTTATTAAATCTATTAACTAACCTGTACTGGCTGTGATTTACAAATGACCTTTAAATAAGCAAGCACAGTACAGATTCTTTGTTAAACATTTCACAGTTATATATTTTCTCTTTTATTTTATTCAATTTCTTAAAATTGTTTTATTTATATTCCAAATGTTGCTCCCCTTCTTGTCTGTTCCTTCATGAGTTCTTCACACCATCTCCTCTTCCTGTTGTTTCTGAGAGGGTGCTTCCCCACCTATCCACCTAACCACAAACCTTACCCCTAGCATTACCCTTTTTTGGAGAATCCCCTCTTTATATGAGTATTGGAATTTTTCTCGCACTGAGATCAGACAAGGCAGTCTTCTGTTTTATATGTTCCTTGGGCCATAGACCAGCCCATGTATGCTATTTTGTTAGTGGCTTAGTCTCTGAGAATCCCTTGCAATCCTAGTTTGATTCTCATTGCAAATGTCTAAATTCATACCTTTAGTCTGGCTAGACCTTTTTATTTTCTCTGAGCAGGGGTTTTACTAAGTATGCATTTTTTAAATACAGAACTACCTCAGCACTTCCCTCAAAAGTGTTTGATCTTTCTAGAGTCAGCCAGGTCCTGATGTGCTACAATGTTTTAAATTATATTATAAATATTCCCACTCCTCTGTACCATTATTGTGTAATGCAGCTATTGAAAAATGTGGAGTGATTGTTTTATCATGAGCAGAAGTGAATTAGCTCAATATTTTTCAGGTGAGAATATCCAAGTTAAAACTAGTTGATAAGAATATGAACTTTCCTTTGCCGTCGTTAAAAGACAGTTAAGCATAATGACAATCACTGAAAATGAGGTTAGAAACAAGTTTTCATGTTGACTCCTATATCTGAGTTTCCAGAAACTAATTCATGGATACATGGGTGGCTTCATCTGAGTTCAACACCCATTGTAGTCCTTCTGGACACTGGTGTTCTGTCACACATGTAGTCTGATGAAGACAAGAAAGAGCCTCCTATCTCCTGTCATTACAATTTTTAGAGATGGTAACTCTTAGAGCTGCATGAAACTATCACCAAGAAGGAACCTGTCTTTGGCATGGATATTATAGTAATCTTGTCACAACTTAAAATCAATCTCTGGTGCATTATTATTATTCCCAGGTTAACAAGAACCATTTCTCCCTTTAGTTGAGCTCTGTGAACACTGAAATTATAGGGATATATAATTTTTATTTAATATCCCAAATTGAAACTTCATTTTGTAAATTAATCAATTCATTTGTTTACATCTCAAATGATATACTACACCCTGGTTACCCCTCAATAATCCCTCCATCCTACATCTGCTTTCCTCGCCCTCTTTTGCCTGAATGAGGGTGTTGTCTCACCCACCACCCTCTCCTACCCCACCTACAATTTCAGCTGTAAGCCATGAAAAAACTATCTGGACAGGAATTTATGACCAGCAGGGGGCACATTGAGACCTTTAATCCCTATACAAATATGAGGTGTGTGTGAAGGAGGTTCCACTGTGATTTTATTTTCTTAAGTGTACTAACTGATCTGTCCCTCCTGTGATCTATATGTGACATCTACATGCTCAAACACAGAAAATATTCCCTGCTAAACACTTCACAGAAGTATGTTTATTCCCTGTGAGTTTATATGTGCATCAGTTCAATTGTCTCTGAAAGACACTTTTCCACACATTCTGGCTCTTATAATCAGTTCAGTTTAAAAAATTGGTTATTTTATTTATTTTTATTTCAAATGTCACTCCGCTTCCCAACTCTCTCTCTGAAAATACCCTATTCCATAACCTTCCCTTTTGCTTCTATGATGGTGTTCCCCCATACAGCTACCCACTCCCAACTCATCACCCTAGCATCCACCTATATTTGGGCATCAAGTCTTCCCAAGATCAAGGGCTTCCCTCTCCCATTTACCCTAGTGAAGGTAATCCTCTGTTTTGTATGTACCTGTAGTCATTGGTTACTCCATGTATACTCTTTGTTTTGTGGTTTAGTCCTTGGGAGCTCTGGGGCATTTGGTTGGCTGAAATTGGTGTTTTTCTTATGTGGTTGCAAACCCCTTCAGCTCCTACAGTCCTTCATCCAACTACTCTATCATGGTATCCTTGCTCAGTTCAATAGTTAGCTGCAAGCATCCACATCTATACTGGTCAGTCTCTGGCAGAGCCTCTCAGGAGACAGCTATAGGAAGGCCCTGTCAAGAAGCATATTTTGTCATCAGCAATAGTGTCTAAATTTGTTGTCTACATATGGCATGAATCATCAGGAGGGTATGTCTCTGGATGGCCTTTTCTTCAATGTCTCTACCACACTGTCTTTGTATTTCCTTTATACAGGAGCAATTCTGGTACCATAATTTTGACATTGGCAGTTGGCCCCATCCCTCAAGCAGAAGATATGCCTAGCCTGTGGATATGTTCTATATAGGTTTTCTGTCTCCTTCATTGGTTATTTCAGCTATTGTCATTCCTTGGGTACTAGGAGCCTCTTTCTTTAATGGCATCTTGGACTTTCTAGTTCCTTCAACCAGTTTCCCATCCCACACTGTGACAAATTCCTGACCCAATGTATATCTTCCCCACCTGGTCCTGCCCCTCTTTTTCATCCCCTATCCTCTTTCCCTCCCAGGTCCCTCCTTTCCCCTGATTATTTTCTTTCCCCTTCTTTGTATGGCTGAAGCATCCACACATGGATCTTCCTCCTTCTTGAGCTTCATATCGTATATTACCTGAAGACCCAGCTATTCCACTCCTGAGCATATAGCAAAAGAAGCTCGAACATATAACAAGGACACATGCTCTAGTATGCTCATAGCATCCTTATTTATAATAGTCAGAAGCTGGAAACAACCCTGATGTCCCCAACAGAGGAATGGATGCAAAAATATATTATATTTGTATAATGAAGATATAAGATATTTGATATAATATATAATGAAGATATAAGCTATAATGATGATAATAAGATATAAGATATTTGTATAAATCGGATATTAAAAACAATAACTTCATGAAATTTGCAGGCAAATTGATGGAATGAGAAAATATCATCCTGAGTGAATTAACCCAGTTACAAAAAACAAATATGGTATATACTCAGATATGTGGATATTAGGCAAAAAACTTGGAATACTCATAATACATATCAGCTCAATTTTCAAATAATTTTAAGAAATGAGTTCTATGGAGTTATGTGTAGAACAACAGCTATGTAACTGCCTCTTATTCATTTGGGCACCTATAGAACCTTTCTGAACATTAACTGATACAACAATTTCTTGTTTCTGGAATTGATATGTAAAATTAATAACTCATCAATTCTGGTAGAAGCAATATCTACTTATGCAAGTAACCCAGCAGTGAAAACAAAATATTTCCACTCCCGTTCTAGCTGGTACCTACTGCTGGGGCAGATTTCCAGCTTGACAAACACCAATGGTCCAATTCTAAGCTTTATGCATCTACAATTAAATATACTAAAAATCCAAATATTGGAATACCTATAGTGAAATCATGAGGCCCTTGCCTTATGGACATAGGTGACCTCATTCAAAATATCTTTCCAATTCCATGCAGACAAATATATATTAAACAATTTTTGATTCACCAGTTAGTATTTTTTTCCTTTTCTCTCTGTACTGCTTTGTCATTTTTTACATATGTTCTATTGGAAACCTAGGATGATCCCTTCATCTACATGCTGTGAATAGTGTTTGGTAGATAGACATGAACGTGCAAGTGTCTCCAGAATAAGATATAGATTCACTTAAGTACATGATTGAGAGGAATATTGCTGGGACACTTCATAATTTTATTTATTATTTTTGGTGAATTTTCATAGGTTTTAGATCCCTGCCAAGTAAATATGGTCAAAAGCCCAAGTTTAGAGATAATATAAGCTGTGGTATACCTTAGTTATGATGTTTAAGATCATGTAGTCAAACTGCCTTATAAATATGTATGTTTACACTCTGTAGAGTGTTGTAGCCTAGACCACAGTGGCTTCTGTATTCAGTGTATAATAATTGATGTTGTCATTCAGGACTAGTCAAAATAATCTGAAGTACTGACAGAGTATCCAGCCACAGTCAATGATATCAACCTCATATCAAAAAATCAAAGAAAAAACTAATAAAGAATTAAGAAATAGATAATGGGATAGAAATACAAAAAAAAAATCTAACTCCAGAAACTGACCTTTTCTAATTGCATGTATTAATTCCATGTAGCTGTATTTACCAGCACAAGAACCACACAAATCATAACAGTGAAAATTACCATATAAAAGACCTTTAAATGGCTGTGCAGGTAAAGGTGTCTGTATACTGGTAAAGTTAGCAATATCAGTGATATCCCTAAGAATTTGGTTAGGTTAGTAGTTATCTGATGTTAACAAATCCACTTTGTGCCTTTGTACCTTGTTCTCACAACTAACAATAATATGATAATTAAAGAAACATTACATTTTTGAATCCAGAGAAATTTATGAGGTACCCCATCAACCTGAAAGACCTTTGATATCTGATCACTGAAAGGAAAAAATTAATAACTTTTTGAGGAAGGTTTCTGTAAGTTCATTATGTAGTGTACTTTTCTATGTGTACTCGCTGGGTTACTAGGTAATGAAAGAGAAGAGGTAATGATCTTGGAACCTTCATTTTGGTGTGTACCAAGAGGATCTCTAAGGACCTGACTGCAGTAGAGAGTGGTGAGATACCTGAGTAATGGTTGATCATAATAAATTGCATACATGAATGAAAATTTCAAAGAATAAGAACAATTTGGAAGTATAGAAAGAACAACTTTACATATGTTAAGAATCTTCATATAATTGTATATTGTACAATATGCATATTTCTCCTGTAACATTTTTTCCATCATATTCTCCCTTTGTTCCAGTAGAGAATTTTACTGAAGCACCATCATGTATTTGCATATAAAATTATATATAACTATGGAATATCAAAGAGTTACTAATAAGAATATCATTTAATGTCTGTTTTTCTGAGACTGCTTTAAGTAATAAATTTTTTTCCAATTGCATCCATTTTCTCAAAAGTAATACCAATTTATTTCTTTCTGATGAAAATATTCATGTATATGATTTAAGCATGAAGTAATTTATTGACAATTATATAGAATGGTTTCATAATTTATTCATTAATGGTATTGATAAAATTGTCATTGATAAGTAAAGATTTCTGAAGTATGTTTACTTCATTTGAGATAATTTGTATACATCTGAACAAAGGCTCTAAATCCTCAAAAATTAGCCATTTGGAGAAGATTAGGACCTGTACCAGAGCGTCCTGAAAACTGAACCCTGTGCCACCTCTGCCCTTCTTCTCCAGTAGTTCTGCTCAACTAGGTACTTATCTAAGAAGACATCTGTTCATGAATATGGAAATTACTTGCATCTGTGGAAGCAAAAACAGGAATATCCACAGGCTGAAAATACCCCGGTGATCAGTGTCCTCTCCACATCCCTGGACACACTGATTCTAACCATGGAAAGGAGTTGGGTCTTTTTCTTCATCCTGTCAGTAACTGCAGGTAAGGGGCTCTCAATTTCCCAATCTGAAGAAGAGACAGGGCTTGAGGTGACAATGAAATAAATTCAGCCTTTTTCTCCACAGGTGTCCACTCTCAGGTTCAGCTGCAACAGTCTGGGTCTGAGCTGGTGAAGCCTGGGGCTTCAGTGAAGTTGTCCTGCAAGGCTTCTGGTTACACCTTCAGCACTAGCTATATGAGTTGGTTGAAGCAGGTGCCTGGACAGAGTATTGAGTGGATTGGATACATTTATGCTGGAAATGGTGGTACTAGCTATAATCAGAAGTTCAAGGGCAAGGCCACACTTACTGTAGACACATCTTCCAGCACAGCGTACATGGATCTCAGCAGCCTGACATCTGAGGACTCTGCAGTCTATTTTTGTGCAAGCCACAGTGTTGTAACCACATCCTGAGTGTGTCAGAAACCCTGGAGGAGCAGCAAGCTTCCCTGGGCCTGAGATAACAGAAAAGGTTAGCATTTAGATTTCCTCAGAAATAACCATTTAGAGTGTTTTTTTTTTTTGCCTCCTCCTCACAGACCTACAGTGCCTTTGTTAATTTTGTGTAAGTAACCTAACAATAAAGTGATGTTGCTTTAAGATCTTCGACTGTACACCAAAACATTTTAATGTCTTTATCAATAATTGCCTCCATTGACATGTTTCTTAAACATTAAAATAATAAAGAGAGAAAAACACAAGGATGTATGATAAAAATATAATAGATTCTGAGACAGCACAAATTTGTTGAAATATTTGGGGAAATACACTATGAAATTGACCTATAAAATCCAAATTACTAACACCCAGGACAAATACTCCTTTCATAATCTTAATTAACAGTCCTCTGGTGTATTCCTAAATCTAGCTGTGTTCCAGAAGATGTTCCAGTCTCTTAGATTATAAGAAATATTTATATCAGAATTCAGAGATATATAAACATAATTCACATAGTTTGGAAAATAATATTAAAACACTTTTTATTTATTTATTATCCTGAATCACAAAAATGAAATAATAGCTTACAAATTTATATTAAAAAATTTAAATAAGTAGAAAAGGAGAGAAGAAAACCAAAACATAATGAGAGTCAGTTGATGTAAAATAAACAGCGATTCTGTTCCTACTAATTCTCTGAACTAGAACTTCTGGTGGCACTGGATGATACCCTAACACCGGGTCTCCTACTCTTACCCAGTAGAGCTGCATGGGTTCAACACTGTGGATGGCATATCAAAGACTGAGCTCCCACGTCACAATCTTATCTTCTATCTGGGAAAACACTCTT
Organism: Rattus rattus; assembly: GCF_011064425.1. Taxonomy (NCBI): domain Eukaryota; kingdom Metazoa; phylum Chordata; class Mammalia; order Rodentia; family Muridae; genus Rattus; species Rattus rattus. The sequence continues at coordinate 122,754,546 of NC_046160.1, read as the reverse complement.
ATCAATGCAAAGAAGGTACATGAAGATGTGCAGATGCTCCTGATTGTGTTGATCAATAGATGTTTCATGCCTTATGTTTGAAAATTTATAGCTTGTTTTTTTTAACCTTGACTTCCTTTTTTATTGGATATTTTTATTTATATTTCAAATGTTATTCCTTTTCCCTTTTCCTTCCATAAATCCCCTATGCCATCAACCTCTCCCTTCTACAATGGTGTTCCCCCTCCCCAATCAACCCCCTTCAAGCCATCCCACCCTGATCTTCCTCTACACTGGGTAGGTCCAGCCTTGGCAGGACCAAGTGCTTCTCCTCCCATTGGTGCCCAATAAGGGCATCTTCTGCTACATATGAATCTGGTTACATGGGTCTGTCCATGTGTACTTTTTGGGTAGTGGTTAAGTCCATGGGAGCTCTGGTTGGTTGGCATTGTTGTTCTTATGAAGTTGCAAGACACTTCACCTCCTTCAATCCTTTCTCTAACTTCTCCAATGGGGACACTGTACACAATTCAATGGTTTGGGGCTAGCATTCGCATGTGTTTTTGTCACATTCCAGATGAACCTCTCAGGAACCAGCTATACCAGGCTCCTATGAGCATGTACTTCTTAGAATCAGGAATATTGCCTCTGTTTGGTTGCTGTCTGAATATGGGCTCTATCCCCATGTGGGTCACGCTCTGAGTGGTCATACGTTCATTCTCTGCTCCAAACTTTGTTTTCATATAACCTCCTATGAATATATTTGTTCCCCCTTTTAAGAAGGACTGAAGCATCTGCACTTTGGTTTTCCTTATTCTTGAGCCTCATGTGGTCTATGGATTAAATCTTGGATTATTTGAGCTTTGGGTCTAAAATCCACTTATCAGTGAGTGCATACCATTTTTGTGTGTGTGTGTGTGTGTGTGTGTGTGTGTGATTGTGTTACCTTACTCAGGATATTTTCTAGTTACATGTATATTCCTATGAATTTCACGAAGTTATTGTTTTTAACAGCTGGGCAGCACTCCATTGTGTAGACGTGCCACATTTTATGAATCCATTTTCTGTTGAAGGACATTTGGGTTCCTTCCAGCCTTTGGCTATTATAAACAAGATTGCTATGAACATAGTGGAGCATGTGTCTTTGTTGTATGTTGGAGCATCTTTTGGTTATATGCCCAAAAGAAGTATAGCTAGGTCCTCAGGTAGCACTATGTCCAATTTTCTGAGGAACCAAGGTCACTATTAACAAAGAATATTCTTTTTTATCTTTATTAACTTGAGTATTTCTTATTTACATTTCAATTGTTATTCCCCTTCCTGGTTTCCAGATCAACATCCCCCTAACTCCCTTACCCCCATTACCACCCTCTACCCAACAATCACATTCACTGGGGGTTCAGTCTTGGCAGGACCAAGGGCTTCCCCTTCCACTGGTGCTCTTACTAGGCTATTCATTGCTACCTATGAGGTTGGAGCCCAGGGCCAGTCCATGTATAATATTTGGGTAGTGGCTTAGCCCCTGGAAGCTCTGGTTGGTTCTTAATTGGGATCTTACTTATCATTTCATAGGTTAGTGTATTTTCATTATGTTGAGGATCATTGTGGCATGCCAGTCCTTGGAACAGTAGCTGAGCAGTGCTGATCACAAAAAGAAAAAAAACATTGGGTCTCCCAAGGGTTTTGGACCCTTAAAGGCTTACTCTCAGTGACATACTTTCTCCAAGGCCACAATAATCCTTTTAATCCTACCAAACTCTAGTCCTTATTACTCAGCATATAAACCTGTGATGCTCTAGAAGACATTCTCAGTGAACCCATCACATTTGCTGAAGGTGTTTCTTGTTTCTGAAAGGACACAGACAAATTATTTTTAAAATTCCATACCTCAAAACAATCCTTTCTTTTATTACTGAGATTGTTTCCCTTTTATTGAAAGTAGTGACGCCTGCATACCCTTACTCTAACATTACTTCCCCCACCCCAATTTGAGGAGCTTAGGGTGGGCAACTACAGAGACTTTATCAATGTCTTTTGAATTGCCCAAAATAATAACCAGTATCTACTGGACAATGTGGGGTGCACTGTGCCATCAGAAAGAAACACTGGTAAGGTTGAGTAGGCTCAAATCATGGGTATACTCACAATTGAGAACTGAGGACACAGAGCCAGCTTTCTGCCAAAAGACCTGATCTGGAACACCTTCCCATGACACCTCACTGAGAGGAACATTACAATGTAGCATAAAATCCTGGAATTCTCCATGTTAATGAGGAATTTTGGTAGGCTGGGAGTTTTTAGCCAATGAGTCTTTGTAGCTATTCCTCCCTGCAAAAGATATTAATCCTGAGTAAGGTAAATCCATTGACATCAGCCATCAAATAAAGTAGTTCTGATAAGTAAGTACTGTTTTCATCAAGGATCTCCATGGGGGAGGCCTTCATTGCAAAGAGCCATGCCTAAACCTTCCTCAGTATGCCTTCTTTTTTCCATCCCTTTTTGTATTCTCAGTATTCACTTGGATCCAAACTGAAAACGGAACCCATCTGTGGATAGCCATCCCCATCCTGATGGTGTTTAGAGACCTTGAGGAGAAACAGGGACCAGAAACCCCTTTCCCATTTAACAGCTGTAGCTCAGCAGTGTCTGGGTATACAGGAGACCAGGAACAGCAGCATCTGTCTCAGACTACACTTACCAGGAAACACAGCCTGGGACCCATGTTATGGCCTGTGTTCTGCTGCCCCTAGATGGTTTACCAGCAGTGCTCAGGCACCTCAGGTGAGGAAGACACACAACCCTATGACAAGGATCATTATTGGTTAATAATTCAAAATGTAATGATGCAATGTTTGTGTTCTAAAATGGATTGGCCCGTAGGGTTATATTCAATCCTAGTTCTGTGAGTAGCATTAAAACGGTGTAAAGAATGGATTTTATGAGAGATGTATGCAAGGCTATTTTAGGAAAATTCATAAAGTAAAGAAAGCCTGTAAATGTGTTGTGACATGGATAGCACACTCTCCAGGTTGAGCTATTGTCATTGTCATAATTGAGAAAATATCTATGAAGACATTGTATTTTTCTGTACCAAATTCGTGAATTTTACTAGTATCCATTAGTCATATTTAATTTGGTTTATCTGTGGGGAGAATACTGGAAAGAAGTTATTATTTAGTATTCAATTTTGAACAATCAGGAGATTGCAGGGCTATAATTTTTGCTGATTCTTGAATAATAGAAAGCTTAATCATGGAAATGGAGCAGGATTGTGAGTTAGAACATGCCAGTCAATGATATTTGACAGGTTTAAGGAAAGACAGAGTGAAGATCAAAGTTTCTTCCCTGGTCCCAGGCAATGCACACAAGTGAATGATGAAGAATTGTGAAGACCTGAAACAAATTATTTAATGACCCCCCAAAAGGTTTTGATTAACTTTATCAAGTTAGTGTGTGTAGGTTGTCTGTAGCTTAGGGGCAGTATTCTTATAAACAAAGACTCTATGACAATATTCACTAGGAAACATCAGTGAAGTGTGTAGACATATTATGATGTTTCTGTATGTACTCTTTGAATTAAATGGAAAATGGATGCTAGACAGGACAACTTGTTTTTTTATTATTGTACTTTTTTTGAATTTACACTTCAAATATTATCTCCTTTCCTGATTTTTCATCCATAAACCCCTATCCCATTTCCCTTCCCCCTTCTTCTATGAGGGATTGCCCAATCAATCCACCCACTCCTTCAAGCCTTCCCACTCTGAAATTCCGCTACACTGGGTGGTTCCAAACTTGTCCGGACCAAGGGCTATTCCTCCCATTGGTGCACAACAAGGCCATCCTCTGCTTCATACACAGCTGGATCCATGAATCTTTCCATGTGTACTTTTTGGATGGTGGTTTAGTCCCTGGGAGCCCTGGTTTGTTTTTATTTTTGTTCTTATGGGGTTGCCAACCCCTTCAGCTCCTTCAATCCTTTCTCTAACTCCTCCAATGGACACTCCTTTCTTAGCTCAATGGTTGGCTGCAAGCATTTGTTTTTGTATTTGCTATGCTCTGGCAGAGCCTCTCAGGAGATAGCTCTATATCAGGTTCCAGGACAACTTGTCTTACACATTAATCTTATGTACACTTAATAGCTTGCAAATGTCATTGTATCCTTGCAGTTACAACTGTCATTATATTCTGCTGCTGATAAAGTTATAAAATATCTGATTGCTCTTAAACAAAATTATTACAACCTTAGTGGTGCTGAGACATGTACAGCCTGGTCTGATTTAGTTTTTTTGTAGACATGTCAAGTGTCCTTGATTCAGTATGTATGAGAAGGCACTTACACACTATGTCTGAAAAAAATTAGTATAATACACCACCTGATCTGCTCTGGTGCATGCAGAATTTTAATTTTTCTACTGGTGAAATAAGGCGAAGCATTAATAATAGGGAAAGTGAGCCAAGTGGCAGTGATATACACCTTTAACTACATGAAGACCTGTATTACAAGTACTCTGGAGGAGAGGGAAACAGATCTCTGAGTTAAAAGCCAGCCATTAACTCAGAGTTAGATCCAGGACAGCCACATTTACACATAGAAACCCTATTATAAATACCCTAAATAATAAATAAATATGCAAATGAATAATAAGAAAATTTTAAGAAAATAAAAGGGAAAATGGAAAGTTTAGATGGGAGGCTCCATTAATTACATTTCAAATATTTCAACAAATTTAGATTATCTCATTATCATTTTATGTCATATTAAAGTGAATTCCTCAATGGGAAAATTAGAACCTGGCGTAACTGTAGGCAAACACGTGAAAGATTTCTATGTTAAAAAACTTAAGTTTTCAAAGAAGGAAATTGAAGAAGATAAAATGGAAATAAACCTGGGCTCCTGGATTGTTAGAGTTAACATGGCATTCCTACTAAAAGCAATCTACAGATTCACTGTTATACCCATCAACATTCTAAGATATTTCTGTACAGAACTTGAATGGATATCATTGAACTTCATAAAGGGAAAAAGTAAAACAAATCCTAGGACAGCTAAAACAATTTTGTACACCACAATGCCAGATTTCTCAATGTACTACAGCACTATGTAATAAACACAACTTGGTATTGACTTAAAAACAAACAGGTTTATCAATTAATGCATATTGAAGACCCAGAAATAAACATAATCACCTATGAAAACTTGCTTTTAATGAAAAACCAGACATATGCAATGGAAAAAGTAAAGCCTCTTGAACAAATGGTGCTAGTCTTACTGGATATCTCCATGTAATGGGATACAAATAGATTCATATTTACCACTTTCCACCAAACTTAAATTAAAGCAGACCAAAGCTCACATAGTAAAACTGTACACTAAGTCCATAATACTAGAGAAAAATGACCTGCAACTCATTTACACAGTAGACAATGTTCGGAACACCACTGTACAGGCACTTGATAGAAAATTACTAACTCGGACTTCCTGTAACAAAAATACTTTGTAAGGCAAAAGACACCATGAAAGCACCAAATGCCAGACTGGAGAAAGAGGAGATAGTTTAATCAACCCCACATGTGACAAAGTTCTGATTTCCAAAATATGTAAAGACTCCAAAAACTAAACATCCAAAACCAAATAACTCAATTAAAAAAGGGATATAAATGTGAACAGAATTGTAAACAGAGGAATCTCAGGAGGTAGAGAAGCACTTAAGTAAATGTTAAACATCCTTTGCCATTAGAGAAATGAATATTAAAATGACTGAAATTCCATCTTATACCTGTCAGAATAGTTAAGGCAAAAACAAAACAAAACAAAACAAACAAACAAACAAACAAACAAAAAACCCCCCAAAAAACCAAGAGGAATAGTCCTTTATTGCTGCTGGCAATGCAAACAGGTACAGCCACTGTAAAAAAACCAATGTAATTTTATGAGAAAATTAGAAAATGTTTTCATTTACATGATGGAGTACTATTCAGCGTCAAAAGTAAATAAAATTGTAAAATTTGCAGGCAAATGGATCAATCTAGAAAGGACATCCTGAGTGAAGTTACCCAGAAGCAGAAAGGCAAACATGGTATAGTCACACTTATAAGTGGATATTAGCTGTAATGTAAAGGATAACCATGCTACAGTGCATGGGTCCAGAGAGAATAAGTAAAACAGAGGACATAAGTGAGGAAATATGAATCTTTCTGGGAAAGGGAAATAGAATAGCTATTGCTGGTTTTGAAGGGAACAGGACTAATTAAACTGGGGGAGGATAAAAGGGGAAAATTACTTGGAGGGACAACTAGAATTATGAGGCATTTCTAGGGCAAGGTAGATAACTAGTGCAATGGAATCTTCTAGGAATCTGTGAAAGGGAGCCTAGTTAAACTTCCTCATATTTGGGGATATGAAACCTGAATATTCCATTTTGTGTAACTACAGAAGATTTCAATCTGTCCATAAGACCTTTGCCCTAGAATTTGTTACCCCTGCCAGATGTTTTAGGACAGTGCAGAAATTGGAAAAGTGGCAAGGAAATTGTTGGTCCACCTTCTGACTCATTTTACAAGAGAAATGCCATTGGCTGGAAATCCAGCATCCAGGAGATGGATAGCTCACAGTCCTGGGACAGGAACTTACATGACTGTCAAAACAAAATCCAAGAAACAGAACAAAACAACAATAACAACAAAACTAAGAAAAAATTCTAATAGTATTTCTCTATACTTGTACACAAAAGCCTACCATAATCATTAACAAAGAGGAGTCATTGAGCAACTGATAGAAACAAATTCAGAGACCTACAGACAAACATTAGATGGAGCTTGGGGAATCCTGTATAAGATGGAGAGGAATGATGGTGCCAGCTAAAGGGGTTAAGAACATCACAAGAGAACTAGAGACTCAACAAACATGACCCATAGTGGCTCAAAGAGACTGACCTGACAATCACAGAGCCTGCATGTGTCTGATCTAGCCCTCTGTAAATATGTTATGGTTGTGTAGCTTGTTCTTCTTGGGTGACTTCTAACAGTGGGATCAGGATTTGTCTCTGACTCTCTTATCTGCTATTTGGACATATTTCCTTCTACTGGTTTGCCTTTATCCAACCTAGATAGATGGTTGGTGCCTAATCTTACTGTAACTTGATGTGGATATTTAGTTAGTATCTCTTGTTGGCTTGCATTATTCTGAAGGAAAGTGAAGGAGGAGTGCATTGGTGGGGGGAGTTATGTGAAAGACAAGCACTGGGAGAAGAAAAGGGAGGCAAAATTGTGTATGTGGTATAATATATGAAAGAACAAAAAGTTCTCATAATTAGTCAAAATATATTTAAACATATTTTTAAAATGTAGATCACTACTTTTAACATTACTGAATAGAAATGTAATGGTGAGCAATCATTTATTTGGAAGCCTAGAATACCCTGGCATATTGGGAGGTTTTAAGGCATAGAGTAATCCAGACATTAGTCAGAATGGCTTCCTATACATTGGAGAGTAAAGTCAAGACCACATGCATGGTCATTAATCACTGGATTTAAGGTTAATATTAGGGATCTGTTTCTGGAAGGGAGGTCAACTTTAAGCCTGTGCCATAGAAATATGATATGAGTCTTGATTATTCACATGGTACAAATGTATAATATCTTAAAATTAAGCCTCTAATCCAAGTTTAGTCCTCCATCAGGGCGTGGGTAACAATTGTCACATGGAAATGCATTTTTAAGAGTGGACACATAGACATCATTGAAAAGTAAGCCCTGCTTCACCCTAAAATCTACAGAGTCAAATCCCATTTCCTGGATTTGGCAAGATGTTGCTTGTATGCAGACCATGCTTTAATTGGTTTTTCATCCATTTCTTGATGAGTCAAATTTGCAAACTCATTTATATTGCTGTACTGACTTTTTATCTTCCATTTTATCACCCAGAAAAAATGCTATGTGGAGATAGGAATAAAGCAAACTGGAAGCTTATTCTCTTGGCTCCTGTTTAAATTCTTACACTAGCTTTGCAACTCCGGATAACATATTCCTCAATGTCTCAATATTTGAAGTGGTTGCAAAAAGATGTGATAGTATTTATCACATATGGTGATCCAAGAATTACCCTCCTTCATGAATATGTAAATTATAGTTTGTGGTTTTAAATACAGGCTGTCCACATACCTAAGGCACCACATTACCACCCTCTAATCCTTGTACACAGTGGTTCTAACATGGACTGCATTTGGATTATGCTTTATCTGCTGGCAGCAGCTACAGGTAAGTGGTCCCTAAACTTAAGTATGAGGGGTTGGCACATGATGAAGTGAAATACCTTCCACTTTTCTTTTTCTCTACAGGTACCCAGTCCCAGGTTCATCTGCAACAGTCTGGGCCTGAACTGAGGAGCCCTGGATCTTCAGTAAAGCTGTCTTGCAAGGATTTTGACTTAGATAACTTTCCTATTGCTTATATGAGTTGGGTGAGGCAGAAGTCTCGGCATGAACTTGAATGGATTGGAGACATACTCCCAAGTATTGGCAGAACAAACTATGGAGAGAAGTTTGAAGACAGAGTCACACTGGATGCAGACACGATGTCCAGCACAGCCTACATGGAGCTCAGCAGTCTGACATCTGAGGACTCTGCAGTCTATTACTGTGCAAGACACAGTGCTACAGATCATATCTGGAACTTGTCAAAAACTCCAAATAACAGGAAGCTATATTGGGCTTGATATTACCACAAAGAATAACCTAAACATTTGCTCAACCCTGTGGTTAAATATTGAGGAAAAGAACAACAGGAGTAAGAGTTCAGTTATTTGCATTCAATCTGTGTTCAAATTTTACAGAGCAGTAATTTTTAAGTTAGTGATATTGATCCTTAGTGACACAAGACAAATTCTACTGTTTTGGGGATACATGGATGTCAGACCCATTAATGCTTTGCCGAAGGCTGTTCAGTTTGAATAAATCTGTGAGCAACAATAAGTATAGAGACATATTTTATCTGTGATCTCTAGGGGCTTGACATTGAGAATCATAGATGAAAACAATGACTTGTTTTGCATATTCCTCCAGCACAGAGTTCCTCTTCACAAGAAATCTTCATGCTAAGAACTGATGGTCTCATCATGGTGACTCCTTTAGGCAAATGTGATCCATCTTCTCTATTTCTAACTTAGAATCTAGGTAGTTGTATACTGAGTAAAAGATAGTACATGAAATATTGAATTTCCAAAGCATATTCCAGTATTCCTCTATACACAGAGCAGCAATTGACACCACATAGCAGAATTTTGAACTTCCTTATTTGTAACTGAATGAATTCTACACACACATCAAATATTTAGCAAGGCTATATGACTGTACCTGGAGGACTAATCAGATAGCTGCCGGAGAATTCTATAAGGGAAGACCCTTATATTTTATATTACATGAAAGAAAATTCAGACTTTTGAGCTGATAGTGTTGATGCATATGAAGAAAATGGTAATTAGTGAAAAGGCATGCTGTTTTTAAAGGGAACCACAGTTAATATATACCTTACTATTGTCTACGTTCTGTAATGACACTACTGAGGAGTCATCTATTTCAACCTCACATCAAAAATTAATGACCACCACAAAAGAGGGTTCAGGAAGAATGTAATATCCAGAATATGGGGTAGATAGTCATGAAATGCTATTGCATGAATTTACATGGCCATTGAACATATTTCACAGAGACTATAGCTACCAGCCCAACACCTGAACAAACCAAGACAGAAAAAGTTACAGCATGAAAGCCTGTGAAATAGGTGAGCAGGGGAATGTGTTACTTTTAAGCTTATGGATATCATATTAATTTCTTGAACTACTTTTTAGATATAAATATTATATATGATTTCTTCATTGATTCTCACATGCACTTGATACATTTCTACTCTATTCCCATCACATAAGAAAGTGTAGCATTCTTTAAAAAATATTCAAACATGATGAGGTACTTCGGAGGGTCAACAACATGCTTTGGGTATATTGGCATTTGATGACAGATGAGGAAAATGAAATCCCTTTCCTTTGAATGGTGGATGGCTTCTATGTGTTCCTATGCATTGGTGAATGACAAACCTATATGCATAAAGACAGCCCTCTTTGGACTCATTGTGTCTTTAGTTAAGGAATAAACCTTGTTAGGGAGTTAGAAGAGAGACTTCTCAAAAAGTTTCAAGAAGATCCAGAGGGATATATTACTGGTGGGAGTACATACTTGTACAAGAAACTACCTTAGAAATCAATGCCACAGTTTCTCAGAAAACTAGTAACAGTTCTGCCCCAGGGTCCAGGGCACAGCAGATAACCAAAAGATGCTCTACCATCCCCTAAGGAAACTTGCTCAACTATGTGCATAGAAGCTTTATTTGAAATAACCAGAAACTGGAAACAAACTAGATGGTCTTCAATTAAGAATGCATAAAGTACACGTGGTATACTTAAAGAGTGCAGTGCTACTCTGCTATTAAAAACAAAGACTTCATGAAAATTTTCTGAGCAAGGCAAACCAGAGCCAGAAAACACTTATGATATGTACACAGGTGTAGGTGGTCAATAGCCATAAAGTGCAAGACAACTGTGGTATAACACACAGAGCCAAACAAAGTGGTAATAATGAGTTCCCAAGGGAGGTTGCACAGATCTCATTCAGAAGTACAAATTAAATAGTCATTGGAAGTTGATGGATAGAGGGAACTAAGGATGAAAGGTGGTAAGGAGGGGAACAGAGATGGTGATTGGGAATGGGGAGAGGTTTGTGGGAGAGGGCTCTCAATGAGAATGGAAATTGCTTTGTATGGGGTATCTCTGATTGCAGTCCTTCTCAGCTCAAGGGTTCTGCCCTAGGTAGAGCCTGATGAAGCAGTCAAGACTTGGTTCTTTCAAGCTGTCACCTTTTACAAGTGTGAACTGTTGGAGCTGGATCCCACTGCCCCAAGGGAGGAGACTCTCTTTGAGAGAATCATTGTTAATAATATAGGCACAACTCTATCATATCCAGGTAAACAAGAATCATTTCTCATTTCAGCCAAGCTCTGTGAGCCCTGAAGATGCAGGGATACATTACTGCTCAAGCCAGGCTGAGGGTCTTCAGTGTAAGCTTTGATAAATTTACATGTAGGTAGCTCATGTACAGCAGGGGGCACAATGGAACTAATAATCCCCAGTAGGAAGATAAAATTGATCTGGAAGTGACTCTATATCTTCTGTTGATTCCTGTCTTAAAGGCATAGTAGCTGAGCTACCCCTGCATTTTTAGGATTTGATCACTGCTATTGATATGTCTTCCCTGTCATTAAATTAAATTAATATATATTTCCTATATATAGGCCCATGCTATTGAGCAGATTTTCAGTTGATCAATGAAAATGTACTGTTTTACAGTGTCACTGAACAAAGAGAGGACTTAATTCCTAATAACGATTCTAATAAGACATCCTAAAATAACACTAGTAATTATTAAGTCCTTCATAATAGGACTGCTATCAAAATCATCTCTCATAAGAAAACTGCAGTTAAAACTTTTTCAGTCTTGCTGTGTAATGAGTTGGTTGCTTCTTAGATAGAAAATAGAAATTTACAACTTAGAATACATTACTTAGAACTGTAAAACAAACGAAGGTCATGAAAAGAGAATTAATGATTTATTGTTGTTGCAGAAACAGAAGATAAAATATTGACTGGATTTATCGTCATGAAATTTACACACAACGTTTACAGCTTTAGAAACTCAGTGAAACTCTGGAGCTAGTGACAGATAAAGAGAGTTTACTTAGAAAACTAGTCTTAATGGAAGCACATGTAAGCATCTCTGTTGTGAATTTCTTATTCAAGTTTTGGCTTTAATTTATCTTTAAAAGTTTAGTGAACGTTTGTAAAAATAAATGGATGCTTGGATATACAAAGTGATCTATTCTTTTTGCAATAAGGTACAAAAATCTATGTATCATAAAATTAGGCTGTAGAAGGGTAAAAGCATGTATAAAAGAAAGGAGAAGACAGCAAAGTTGAATATCTTAAAATTAAGAGAATATATAGTCAGATAGCTTTGAACTTTGTTTAAACCTATGATTAACTTGTGAAATGATAACATATGATCATGCATTCTGATAAAATGTATAAAGAACTGAGAACAACAAGAAGAAGAGCAGCAGAGATTAATTCAGAAGTCAAGGGTTTAAATTAATTTTAAAATGAAGGAACAGGTAGTCAGAACACAAAGTCTAATAGGCTTTTATTCCTGTTATTTTCACTTACAAATAAAGATTTATTTTAAAAAATTATCTCATCTTTATTTTCTTCATTTGAGTTGACTATGGTATACTATACCATGACAATCTCAATCCCTTCACCGGTGATCCCATCCACTGGAGATTTTATTCCTTAATAAAACATATTAAAGCAAGTACTGTGATACAGAATAGTGACAAAAATTTCTCTCGATTCCAAGTAATGAAACTTTTGATGGAGTTGATTTGACTAATATATAGTATGATCTTTACCATTAAAATTTGCATAAATAACACTTGATAAATAAAACTGGCCTAATATTTTTATGTGACCTTAATGTGTGTTGTAAACTCTGGCTGTGCAGTCTATTAGAAATTCTAGCCTTTTAGAATGTAAAATATGTATAGAAGATTACAAGATCATGTAAGTAAAATTTCTATAAGTTGATCAAATCACATCACACAGAAACCATTAATCAACTCAATATATGCATATGTTAACTGAGGTAGGGTCTGAGATTATAAAGAAATATTTTTCCTTATCTTTATTAAATTGGATATTTCTTCTTTACATTTCAAATGTTATTCCCTTTCCCGGGTTCCAGACCAACATAACCCTATCCCCTTCCCTCCCCTTCTACATGGGTATTCCCCTTCACCATCCTCACCCCAATAATCCCCTCTCCCCAACAATCCCGTTCACTGGGGGTTCAGCCTTGGCAGAACCCAGGGCTTTCCCTTCAACTGGTACCCTACTAGGCTATTCCTTGCTACCTATGAATTTGGAGCCCAGGATCAGTTCATGTACAGTCTTTGGGTAGTGGCTTAGTCCCTGGCAAGTGTGGTTGGTTGGCATTGTTGTTCAGGTCTCAAGCCCCTTCAAGCTCTTTCAGTCTTTTCTCTTATTCCTTCAATGGGGGTCCCATTCTCAGTTCAGTGGTTTGCTGCTGGCATTTGCCTATATATTTACCAAATTCTGGCTCTGTCCCTCAGGAGAGATCTATGTCCGGTACCTATCAGCCTGTACTTCTTAGCTTCATCCATCTTACCTAGTTTGGTGACTGTATGTGTATGGGCCACATGTGGGAAAGGTTCTCAATGTCTCTTTCTTCAGTCTCTGTTCTAAGCTTTGCCTCCCAATCCCCTCCTATGGGTAATCTTGTTCCCCTTTTAAAGAAGGAGTGAAACATCCACATTTTGGTCATCCATCTTGAGGTTCATGTGGTTTGTGCATCTTGGGTAATTCGAGCATTTGGGCTAATATCCACTTATCAATGAGTGCATATCATGTCATTTCATATTTACTTCCTTCCTAGACCCAATACATAAATAAAGCATCTTCTCTCAATCACACACAGGTATTAGGGCAACACTTGCACTAAAAAGCATGCAACTTTGGATAAATTCTTGACTATTAACTAGCACATAGTGGTATTTGGCTATCTTAGGTTTTGATTTAGTAATATTCCTGTGTAGTCAGAACATTAATTTTGCTTGTTATTTTAGTAGTCATTCCACTGAAAAGATGTATGTCTTGTGCTTAATATGAAAGTGATCTCATGGTGAATTCATTATGACCTGAATCCCCTTGGTCAATTCTATGTTAGACATCATACAAAACTACATTGAACTTAAAGTTCTGTATGAAATACCAATTTCTTCCTACAACAACCTAATGTCTCCTCCACCCATAAAACGAAGAATGATCAGAAGTCAAGGAAATCTTCCTTTTTAGATACTGAATTGAATGGGACTTTCAAACAAACCAGGAAGATTTCTGTCCAGTGTTTGTAAGACTTTAATTCAAGGAATTGTCTGTTATATGTTGCCCAAATCATTTAGAAGTGCCCAGACACTTCATTCAGCAAAGCTCTCCACTGTGTGGAAACACTATGGAGACCAGTATGGCTGTATGATCTGAATCTGGGGATGCATCTATGAAGTGGAAACTTAAGGATTCTTTGAAAGGTCATTGTGTTGGATGGTGTTTTGCTGGGGCAAATATGTTAAGGAGTGTTTTACTGAAGTGGACACAGCTGATTGACTAAGGCAGACTCATGAAGGAATGTTACATTAAAAGAGACACCGGAGATAGTGTGTTCCACTAAAGCAAACACATGAAAGGATATGTGATAAAGATTCTTTGCTAAAAACATGGATATTGGTCTGTATTATATTAGATTGTTGATTTGGTCATCACTCCTGGGAATCAGGCTCATTAGATACATGTGTTGCTGCAAGACATGTAGAAAACAAATGATGTTTGGAGGGTACAAATAGGACTGTACAGAGTGACAGAGGCTGAGCTGGACTTGTTATAGAGCTAGTTGTTCAATACTTGTGGGCCTCAAATCATTGTTTGTTAATTTTTGCTTACCTGAGAGTCATAGCCAAAAATATCTACTGCTGTTACAACTGGTCACTTCCTGCTTATTCCACCTGAGTCTGAGGCTTGGCTTTCTCTTCTAGATTGTTTCACCATTTCTACTAACCTGCCTCTATGGAATTAGGCTACTGATGTATCTGTTAAGTGTTTGTGACTAGAAAGAGCTATCATTCATTGCCTGCTAAACAGTAAATTAACTATTCATTGACAGACAATGCCAACAATAGTTGCTTGAAAGAACCATTCTAAACAGATCCACTCCTCCCAACTCCCAGTATTCTTTCTTTTCCACTACCTCTGTCGGGTGCTGGGCTATAAGTTATGTTAAAGCATTTAAAAACCGTTATTCAAAATATGGTTTAAAAATTAATGTTGCAGATCTACCTCAATATTCTGTACCATTTTGCAGCATATACCCATAGGACTCTATATCTTACTAGAGATACTTGCTCAATCATATTCTTTTCTGCTCTATTGATATTAACCAAAATTGTAAATAGTCTAGATGTCCTCAAAGGAAAAATGGATAGAGAAATGTAGTCCTAAACTGAAAGCTATAACATATACAAAGAGGATCTAGTGCTGATCCATATCAGTTTGATTTGCTGCTTCAAAATTTTTGAGTCCATATGACCTCTGCTCAGTTGATTTAGTTGATCTCTTGTTCCTGGTGTCCATCATCAACTCCGACCCTTACCCTCTTTCAGTCCCATCTGCTGTGGGTTTCCATGAGATATAATGGGTGAGATTCTTTGGAGGATTTACATTTAGAGCTGCCTGTTCCAACATATCAGTTTCTGCATAATGTCTAGCAGGGTATTCAGTATTTGTTAACATTTATTTTTATGATATTCCTAATTGTATGAAAAATGGGCCTCTCATTTTTCTGCCTCCTTTTGTGGACTTTTTCTTTCCTTATTTTGCCTTGTAAAACTTTATGGCTTTTGTTTTGCCTATTATACTGTATTTCGGTCATAAACCATATGAGTTCTAAAGTTGAGACACAAAACCCCATCCCTAGTGTAGAAGACATCACCCAGTGAAAAATTCTCAAAAAGGAAATTAACTTTGT
Source organism: Rattus rattus (assembly GCF_011064425.1). Taxonomy (NCBI): domain Eukaryota; kingdom Metazoa; phylum Chordata; class Mammalia; order Rodentia; family Muridae; genus Rattus; species Rattus rattus. The sequence continues at coordinate 122,738,864 of NC_046160.1, read as the reverse complement.
CCAATTGAGTTTCACTGGGTATACAAAGACTCCAGAGCAGAACCATGACTTTCAGTAGATGACACATAAAATAAACTCAATGTACTGCTAAAATATCTGTGTAAGGAAGACTCTACTCCTAACACATTATCCAATTATTTTATCCATTATCCATAAGTCTAGACTGGGTAGGTCTTGAGCTGTACTTACCTTCTCTCCAGCTATTTGTTATTTGTTATTTCTCCTGGCAATGAATTTTTGTGACAGGGCAGTTTCTTTTCTCCTCAGTATTCCTCCTCCTCTCTGTACCTGCAAAACCCTAACTCAAATTTCTAGTTCCAGCTTTCTCATGTCACTGCCCATTAATATCTAGACATTTATTGACCAGTTACATCATGGAAAAGGTTCGCTAACATCACTTTTAGTGTGTGACAATCTTTTCTTTTGGGCATCTATATCTTTAGAAACAAATAGGTAGCATTAGAATGTAAGGAACCACATACGATTCCACTAAACTCTCTCATGAAGTTTTGTATGGGCTCCACCCCTCTTCTGTCTTTTTTGTATGTATTACAATGTTCTCTTTTGAATATTTATGAGGCTTCTATGTATTCAAATTTGTGCCTATCTATATTATCACAGCCATATCCACTGCAAAGAGTGAAAATCATGAATCTAGCATTACTGGTTGACACAGTTTTACTGAAGCCAAGCAGAATGCTGCAGTGAGTCTCCCTCTATCTCTAACTTTTGGGTTTTTGTGTTTTGCAATATTGAAAAGTTTATGCTTTGTCATTAAATTTTTTTGTTTTTACTTGAGAAAGATTATGTTGGATCCTGTTTAGGAAAATGAAAAAAAAATGACCTTTATCTGTCTATTCCTTTGAAGTCTACCTTTTGCCTTGCAGAACATTAAAGACAGAAAAGCACATAGCTAATTGAGGCCATTACTCCACACTTCTTTTCTGTGTGTCTGCCCTTGAGCAAACAGTATAATTGAAGAATGATAAACAGGGAAAAATAAAAAAAACTTTGATTGATCAGAAAAATACTTTACAGATTCAAGGTGTTCTTTTATGATAGGCTTAGAGGTCTCTGAAAATGTACTTTAAAAATAGGAGTTCATACTGGGTATACCTCTGCAAGAATATAACTCATTACATAAGACAGAATGGCTAAAAATATTGGTCTTTCTTCATAGTGTAAATGATAAAATATAAAGTAAAAGAATATCATTATTACTATTTCCTATTCATAAAAAAAAAACTGGTTCAGATATTTTCTGTTTGTCTGGCATGCTTTCAAACAAAAACATTGCCAACCTAAAAGCAGGCTGTCTTTCATTAAATGTGTTTGATTTTGAGATGATATTCCTTAGATTCTTTAAATTTTAATATAGGTTTAATAAGAGTAAGATTATTCTTTTCTGTTTGTTATTTCTAATTGTGACTGAAGTAAGATGTATATTCTGTACCATTTGGACAATCATTAGATTTTCTTTGTTCTGTGAAAATTGTACGAATAAAGAGATATCCAATTGCGAGTAAATCAGAGCAGAGAAGAGGCCTGGTGGATAGTAGTGCATCTGCAATATTCCCCTGACTATCATATCTGGCTTCCTCCCTCCCCTCAATATAGTTATTTGAAATATGACCAAGTTAATTTTGATGTCTGTAATTATACCCTCCCCCTCTTTTGATTTTGTCAATTTGGATATTTTGTCATTTAGTTAATTTGAATAGGGGATTTTTAATCTTGTTAATTTTCTCAAAGAAAAAACTCATTGGTTTAATTATTCATTTTTACATCTTTATTAACTTGAATATTTCTTAATTACATTTCAATTGTTATTCCACTTCCCGGTTTCTGGACCAACATCCCCCTAACCCTTCCCCCTCCCCTTCTCCCCATCCTCCCCCATTACCACTCTCCCCCCAACAATCACGTTCACTGGGGGTTCAGTCTTAGCAGGACCCAGGGCTTCCCCTTCCACTGGTGCTCTTACTAGGATATTCATTGCTACCTATGAGGTCAGAGTCCAGGGTCAGTCTATGTATAGTCTTTGGGTAATGGCTTAGTTCCTGGAAGCTCTGGTTGGTTGGCATTGTTGTTCATATAGGGTCTCAAGCCACTTCAAGCTCTTTTAGTCCTTTCTAAGATTCCTTCAATGGGGTCCCGTTCTCAGTTCAGTGGTTTAATGATGTCATTCGCCTATGTATTTGCTCTATTCTGGCTGTGTCTCTCAGGAGAGATCTACATCTGGTTCCTGTCGGCCTGCACTTCTTTGCTTCATCTATCTTATATAGTTCAGTGGCTGTATATGTATGGGCCACACGTGGGGCAGGCTCTGAATGGGTGTTCCTTCAGTCTCTGTTCTAAACTTTGCCTCCCTATTCCCTGCCAAGGGTATTCTTGTTGCCCTTTTAAAGAAGGAGTAAAGCATCTGCATTTTGGTCATCTTTCTTGAGTTTCATGTATTCTGTGTATCTAGGGTAATTCTAACAAATTATGCAAATTTGGTTTTGTCATGGAATATCTTGGTTTATCCACCTATGTTAATTGAGAGTTTTGCTGGATACAGTAACCTGTATTGGCATTTGTGTTCTCTTAGGGCCTGTATGACATCTGTCCAAGGTCTTCTGGCTTTCATAGTCTCTGGTGAGAGGTCTGGTGCAAATCTGATAGATCTGCCTTTATATGTTACTTGACTTTTTCCCTTACTGCTTTTAATATTCTTTCTTTGTTTTGTGCATTTGGTGTTTTGACTATTATGTGATGGGACAAGTTTATTTTCTGGTCCAATCTATTTGGAGTTCTGTAGGCTTCTTGTATGTTTATGGGCATCTCTTTCTTTAGGTTAGGGAAGTTTTCATCTCTGATTTTGTTGAAGATATTTACTGGTCCTTTGAGCTGGGAATCTTCACTCTCTTCTATACCCAATATCCTTAGGTTTGATCTTCTCATTGGGTCCTGGATTTCCTGTATGTTTTGGACCAGTAGCTTTTTCCATTTTCCATTATCTTTAGAGTTGTGTCAATGATTTCTATGGAATCTTCTGCTTCTGAGATTCTCTCTTCTATCTCTTGTATTCTGTTGTTGATGCTTGTATCTGCGGCTCCTTGTCTCTTCCTTTGGTTTTCCTATGTCCAGGGTTGTCTCCCTTTCTGCTTTCTTTATTGCTTCTATTTTCATTTTTAATTCCTTCACCTGTTTGGTTGTATTTTCCTGGAATTCTTTCAGGGATTTTTGTGAATCCTCTCATTAGGCTTCTACTTGTTTATTTATGTTTTCCTCCGTTTCTCTAAGGGAGCTCTTTAAGTCTTTCTTGAAGTCCTCCATCATCATTATCAAATGTGATTTTAAATCTAGATCTTGCTTTTCTGGTGTGTTTGGATATTCAGTGTTTGCTTTGGTAGGAGAATTGGTCTCCAATGATGCCATGTAGTCTTGTTTTCTGTTGCTTGGGTTCCTGTGCTTGCCTCTTGCCATCAGGCTGTCTCTGGTGTTACCTTGTTCTGTTATTTCTGACAGTGGCTAGATGGTCCTATAGGTCTGTGTGTCAGGTGTGCTGTAGACCTGTTTTCCTGTTTTCTTTCAGCCAGTTATGGGAACAGAGTGTTCTGCTTTCGGGTGTTTAGTCTTTCCTGTCTACTGGTCTTTAGCTGTTACTGTGGGCCTGTGTCCTGAGTCTACCAGGCAGGTTGCTTGGAGCAGAAAAGTTGGTCTTACGTGTGGTCAAGCAGCTGAAGTGGCTCCTGGGTGACTGCTTTTGAGCTCTCCATGAGGGCAGCAACCAGGATGGCCTGCACCGCCTTTTCAGGGGCCCCCATACGCCAGGGTCCCAGATGGTCTTAGGTGTTTTCCTCTGGAGTCAGAAATGTGGGCAGAGTGTAGTCTCTTCTGGCTTCCCAGGCATGTCTGCCCCTCTGAAGGTTTAGCTCTCCCTCCCATGGGATTTGGGTGCAGAGAACTGTTGATCCAATCCCTTCAGGTCCGGGCAGTGCCTGCAGGGCCGAAACCCTCCATTATTGATGTTAATAGTATAGTTTGAGTTAAGTATGACTGGGTTCATGGAAAATCCTCAGTCAGCTGCAGAAGACTAACAAAAATCTGGTCGTCAAGATGAATAATGATATCATAAAATTGTGACCTTGCTGAGAAATACATCTGACGTCAAGATGCCCAATGTGACGACCTGTAACCTTTCTGAAAAACCAACATCCTGATGACTAATAGATATGACAATCCTATAACATTTCCCTTGTCTGCTTAGAATCATACCAAGATATTTTATATTATTTGTGACTATTTTGAAGTTGTGTCTTCTCTAATTTCTTCCCGGCCCATTTATTCTTTGAGTAGAGGAAGACTACTGATTTGTTTGACTTTATTTTATAATGATCCACATTGCTGAAGTTGTTTCTCAGATATAGGAGCTCTCTGGTAGAATTTTTGGGCTCAATTATATATGCTATCATATCATCTGCAAATAGTGATATTTAACTTCGCCCCCCAAATTTTTATCTGTTTGGTTTCATTTTGTTGTCTAATTGCTCTGGCTAGAACCCTGAATACTATATTGAATAGATAGCGAGAGAGTGAGCAGCCTTGTCTTTTCCCTGGTTTTAATGGTATTTCTTTGAATTGCTCTCTATTTGATATTGGCTTGGGAAGATGTTCCATGAGATGATGAGAAAACAGCATATTATTTGGTGTTTGGATGGAATTTCGGTAGATATCTGTTATGTCCATTAGAGACATAATATCTGCTAGTTTCACTACTCCCCTGCCTTTTTTCTGAATGAACTGCCATTTGGTGAGTATGAGGTTGATTAAGTCTTTCACTATAATGTGTGGGGTTGAATGTGTTATTTAAGTTTTAGTAATGTTTCTTTGACGAATTTGGGTGCCCTTGCCTTTGGAAAATACATGTTCAAAATTGAAATGCTATATTGGTGGATTTTTCTTTTGAAGAATATCTGATGTCTATACCCCCAACAATTTTGATTAACTTGGATGAAAGTGTATTTGTTAGATATTACAATGGTTACACCAACATGCTTTTTGTATACTTTTGTTAGGAAAATCTTTTTCTAGCAGTTTACTCTGTTGTGATGTCTATTCTTGATACCGAGGTTTGATTTTTTAAGAAGCATTTTGATGGTCTTTTTTGCATTTGTTCTGTTAATTTGTGCTATGTTGTGATGGTTATTTTTTTTTAATTGGAAAATTGACTTCACGGATGTTGAGAGACATTAATGACAAATGGTTGATAATCCCTGTTATTTTGATGTATGTGTTGGCAGTTTGTGTGTGTGTGTGTGTGTGTGTGTGTGTGTGTGTGTGTGTGTGTGTTGTGTGTGTGTGTCTGTGTGTGTGCATCTGTGTGTGTATGTGTGTGTGTGTTTGCTTTCTTTTGTTTGGATTTGATATAATGTAATTATTTATTTCTATTGTTTTATTGAGTGTAGTTAACCTCTTTGGTTTTGAGTTTTCTTTTAGTGTTGTTTTTAGGGTTAGTTTTGTGGATAGATACAGTTTAAATTTAGTTTATGTTTTTGTTTTTGTTTTGTTTTTTTTTTTTTTTTGGAGTATCGTGTTTTCACCATCTATGTTTATTTAAATTTTGCTGGGTTTAATAGTCTAGGATGTGATCTAAACTCTTTCTGATTCTGCAATTCATTTGTCCAGGCCTTTCTGGTTTTTAGGTTATCTGCTGATAAGTAGGAATAATTCTCATAGTTCTCCCTTTATATCTTACTTGACATTTCCCCCCTTGCATGCTTGATATTCTGTCTTCATTTTGTACATTTAGGGTTTGATTATTATTAGGCAGTGGCAATTCCTTTCCTGATACAGTTTGTTTTCTCTTCTACGTTCTTTTGTACATTTATAAGTATCTCATTATTTTGTTTAAAGAAGGCTTCTTCTATGATGTTATTGACAATAATTTCTGGACCCCTGAGCTAGAAATGTTCTCTTCCTTCTATCTATATTGTATTGTGATTATTAATTTTACCCTGCTTGTACTTTTTGTTAATGTTTGTATTTGTATTTCCTGTCCACTTACCTAGTTTACCATTTGCAAAAGTTCCCCAATTTGTGTTTTCATTACTACTTTTATTTTAATTGGCATATCTTGAAAATTTCTTCACCAATTTGTTTCTTTTCTTTTTTTTTTTTACATTTTGTAATGCTTTAGGGTCCTTATTGGTTTTCCCCAATTTTTTTTTATTTTCATCTCTTCCTTAATAAACTATTAAACTTTAAGAACCATCTTCAAAAACTTAGTTTTAAGGCCGTTTATCTGTTTATCAATGCATTGAAATATTGAGGGCTTGTTGTCATAGGATAACTGGAAACTGGTTTTGTCATTTTGCACTGGCCATTGTTGATTATGCTTTTATACTGGTGACTTCTGACTTGTGTCCCATGTTCATTATGTGCATTCATTTCAATTCTAGTCTGTTATGCAACTACAAGGATCATTACTTGAGTACTACTATGTGCAGATTTTTATAAGTTCTGTCCAACAAATCTGTGAGAAGAAATCCATTCAGATGATGACATCATTGTGTGAAAATGAGCATAGAGCTCAAAAGAAGCCATGCAGGAGAAGTATAATATCTATATTCTAGTACTGGATGAATTCTGTCCTCTCTCCAGATTCTGGATTATAAAGAAATATTAATAAAAGATCAGTCTTGATGCATGGGGAGGAACAATAACGAGGGATTTTCACCTACAAACAGGTGCCAAGAAAAGTACAGCAAGGGTTATTACTGTATCCAAGCAGAACTTATTCCTTTCATGTAGGTACATATAACTCAGTTAACTAAACAAAACCTGTAAGAGAAATGTAGTCAAGGAAGCCACAGCAGAAGTTACTTCAGAGCATCAGTTTAATAAGTTTTGATGTTTTAAATGAAATTTGTTTTCCTGCAAATGCCTAAAAATAAGGTCACAGTTCATTAGACCTCTTAGCCATAACAAACCCAGTTTCTCTAATAGTAGAATTAATTTACACATTAAATAATTATTCCCAAATTCTTCTTTATAATACAAGGATAACTATTTCTAGGTTACTGGAATTGAGAGAGGTTCCACAACCACCAAACCTGTAGGGGAATTGGAGAGAGTACAGGCCCTATAAACATTGGCTTGCAGACGAAGTAAAAGATTGTTCTCTTTCCTATTCTTATTACAGCAAAGGAATCTATACTTTATTGAAGACATTTAAAATAGCATGTAACTCAAGTATGTTACCAAATACAGCCCAAACAAAAATACTCAATATATGTATTAACAAATATAATATATCATTATAAATAACAAATAATCCCTTATATTATTAATGTATATTTAAAAAATATTACTTTTTCAGTTATGAATCTAAAACTTGAGGCCTTATTCATATTATCCCCTCCCACCATCCTATGTCTGTAGCTCAGTTTTGCTACTGTAGTTTAAAGTGCACTCAATTATTCATTGGTATTTACATTCTTGTCCCTAAAATTATGAAATTGTAATTTTTATTTTATAAACTTCAATGAACTCATCATATAATATCTGGTAAGGTAAACAGTGAAGTGGGCATGTAAAAAGAACACACAAAACTGTGGCTGGGCAGAATTCAGAGTGTTTAGAATACTAGCTGGCGTTCCAGAGGACCAAGGTTCAATTCCCATTATTCACATGAAAGAGCCCAAATCTCTGCCTCTCTAAGTCTCCTCTAAGAAATATGAACTCCTCACACCTATAGGCCAAATAAAAATGAACATAAAATTTCAAAATTAAATTAATGTTTACAAAGGAAAAATGCAAGTTGAAGCGGTAGAAATATTATTCATAACACATAATGAATATTTTAATGAAATATGGTATGTTACTTCCTTTTCTCTCAGACATTTGCATTGTTTATTGCTGTTCCTAAGGCTCATGCAGCAGAGCAAAGATATAGCAGAAATATATGCAAATAAGTACCTCCCCTGCTCATTAAAACCTGCCCAGCCCTGACCCTGAAATACTGGCAGAAAACTTAAGCCCTGTCTTCCCATTCAGCGTTCAGCACTGACAACAGAACCTTAACCATAACGTTATGTTGGTGCTGAAGTTGGTTTTCTTGATTGCTCTTTTTCAAGGTAATTATGGATAACAACCATTAGTACATGCATGAGTTTTCATATGTGAGAGTGACAGTGGACATGCGTGAAAGTTTTTTTTTTTAAATATTCTTTCTGTTTGCAGATATACACTGTGAGGTGCAGCTTGTTGAGTCTGGTGGAAGATTGGTGCAGCCTAAAGGGTCATTGAAACTCTCATATGCAGCCTCTGGATTCACCTTCAATACCTATACCATGATATGGGTCTGCCAGTCTCCAGGAAAGGGTCTGGAATGGGTTGCTAGCATTAACAGTAAAGGTAATAATTATGCAACATATTATGCTGATTCAGTGAAAGGCAAATTCACCATCTCCAGAGATGATTCACAAAGCATGGTCTACTTGCAAATGAACAACCTGAAATCAGAGGACACAACCATCTACTACTGTACAACACCACAATGAGAAGACTTTTATTGTGAGAATAGACAAAAATCTCCAGTTCAGATACTCAGGACCTGCAGGAGGCGCTCAGTACACACAGATAACAGATCAGTAGCAATTTACATGCACACATATTAGATATTTTAATCTGTGATCTGCATGATCTTATGGGTGTTCATCTTTACAGCAATAGAGTTTAAGAATATGAGTATCATATTTTAAAACACATATATCAACAAATCTTTCTATTTGACAACAGGGAGACCTGCCTTGCTCCACTAACTCTACAAGGAGAGCCCCTCCAGGAGCATGCAACACACAAGAGCAACTGGGTGGCCTGGAATAGGACCCTTCCTTCCACTATTCAATTGTACCCAGAACTAAGTCTGGTTACAACCCTCCAGACCCAGAACCTGCACAGAAGAGCTGGTCTTCCAGGAGTGCTCTCATTTCTAAGAACACAGGCTCACAGCCCCAGAGAAGGGACAAGTTCCAGTTAGAGATGACAAGAACAAATAATATCGTAGATACTCAGATGTCCAGAGGCAAGTGCAAGAACAAAAGCAACAGAAACAAAGACTACTTGGCATCATCAAAACACAGTTCTCCCATCACAGCAAATATTGGATATCCTGACAGACAGAAACTGATAGATTTAGATTTAAAATCACATCTCATAATAATGACAGAGGACTTTAAGTAGGACTTAATAACTTTTAAGAACATTTTTTAACAGGTATAATCCCTTAAAGAGGAAACAAAACAGAACAGGAAAACTCAATCCAACAGCTAAAGGAATTGAACAAAAACATGCTGGATCTAAAAATAGAAATAGAAACAATAAAGAAATTACAAAGCAGAAAATATCTGTATAGATTAACAAGTTAAAAATCAGGATTCATTTATGCAAGCCAACAGAAAACAAAACATGAAGAGAGAATCTAAGGGCAGAAGATAACATAAAAATATGGACACAACAGTCAAAGAAAATGCAAAAAGCAAAAAGCTCTGAACTCAACCTCCAGGAAATCCAGGACACAATCAGAAGACCAAATCAAAGATAATAGGTATAGAAGAGAACAAACAATTCCAACTTAAAGGGCCAATAAATATCATATACAAAATTATAGAAGAAAACTTCTCTAATCTAAAGAAAAAAGATGCCAATGAACATACAATAAGCCCACAGAACTCCAAGCACACTGGACAGGAAATGAAACTCCTTCTGTCATGTAAAAATCAAAACACCAAATGCACAAAAAAATGAAAGAATATTAAAGCAGTGCAGGAAAAGGGTAAAGTAACATATAAAGGAAAACCAATCATAATAACAGTAGATTGATCAGCACAGGATTTTCTGTAAAAGCTAGAAAATCCTTGGTAAATATCATAAGACCCTACACAGAAACCCTAGGAGAACACAAGTGCCAGCCCAGGCTACTATATCCAGCAAATCTATCAGTCAAGATACATGAAGAAAACAAGATATTTCATGACAAAAAAATTGCACAACTTCTTGCCACAAACCCAGCCCAAGAATGGGTAATAGGTGGAAAATTCTAACACAAGAAAGAAAACTACACCCTTGAAAAATCAAGAAAATAATCTGCTTTCATCAACACAAAAGAAGTTAGCCCAAAAATATATTTCTACCTCTAACAACAAAATTATCAGGAAACAACAAGCCTTGGCCCCTAATATCCCTCAACATCAGTGGAATCAATTCCCCAATAAAAAGACATAGAATAACTGGCTGATTATGTGAACAGGACCCAGTTGCTGCATGAAGGAAATACACCTCAGTGAGAACCACAAGTACTATCTCAGAAAAACAGACTGGAAAATATTTACAAGGAAATGGTGCAAAGAAACAACCTTGAGTAACCATTCTAAGATTGAGTAAAAAACATTTCAACGAATAGTTGTCAAAAAAATGTAAGGACACAAAAAAATGTAATCAACAAAGGAAAAACCTACCAAAAATGAACTCTCAAATATGAACATCTGTGCTTCAAATGCATGAAAACACATATTAATAAAAAGAAATTTTACTACAATTCAAAGCACACATTTCCACTCACAGAATAATAATGGGAGGTAACCGTATGTGTGAGCAAGAGGGGAAGGGAAGGAAATTCATTAACAGGAAACTGGGAAGGAGAACAATAAATAACATTTGAAATGTAAATACAGAAATATATCTAATAAAAAATTAAAAACACATGAAGTGGTCAGAAACAGAGGTCTGCATAAAGTTGTAGCTTCTCATGTAGAATAAATGAAATTACAAATATATGAGACAGAATTGACAATTAGTAAAGTTAATGAAATATCACTTTCTTCTATGGAATTATGGAGTACCAACCTGCAGATGGCACATGTATTCCTAGCTGTATTTATATAATACTTGTTTTATTTGTCTTATACTAAATGCCTGAGTCTTGCAGTGTAGAACTACTTCCATAGGAATCAGAAGTGAACTTTCCTGAGTTTCTCTCTTTCCTATAACAGACTGAGTCCTCACAAGCTATAAAGCTGTAGTCCCCCATCAGAGTCTCACCTGAAATGGTAATGCAAATCTCTGACGGTTTCATCTGATCCTGTGTTTGAAAGTCTAAACTAGGCCCAGACCCACAGTGGTGTGCAGTCAAGGACAGACTTAATTCCACATTCCTTCTGCTGATTGTCACTTCATTTGAATGCTTTGTAAGGGATGAACTTTTCTATTGTCATCCTATTTCGACCTCCTCTTCTGCCCTTTTTCCTTACACAGCTGACTTGTCTTGGGTTACTCTGAAGGATTCTGGCTCTGGGATTTTGTAGTCCTTCTTGAATTTGACCTACATTTTCTCTAAGTTATCACTGAGTACTTCCAGCATGGGTGTGACCTGATTCTGTAAGCCCTACGAAAAGGGACTGGTGTGTCTGATATACATTTTGTGGGATGATGGTAAGTCGTACAACCCATCAATGAAGAGCTGGCTCACATTTTCCCAAAACAGTTTCAAAAGTCAGACATTCCTTCAAGATAACCAGTGTGGATTGTATAGATACAACCATTTACTACTCTTCTTGAAGAGCATATTAACACTGCCTTGGTTTTTAGCTATATAGTATTTCAGGATGGTTCTCAGTATTCCACTTTCCTTTTAAAATTCAGAAGGTTAGGAGGTAGCACACATTTTGTGTTGGGCTTTGTGGTTTCCTATTTACTTTTAACTTCAGAGCTCTGGCTTCCTCTTATATAAGCAAAGCCCCTTTTAAAACTTGTTCATGAGTAACGATTTTTTTTAAGTAAGAGTATCTGTTCTCTAACCAGTGTGTTCAGAGAGATGGGTGCACTACCTTTGGCCTAAAATTATCATAACAGCAGATTCAAAATTACTGTAATGTTCACCTTCAGTAAGCAATTGACTATGGAAAGATTGACAATTTTAAGTAAGCATTTATAAATTGAGTCACTGAGTAAAGGGGCTGTATGGTAAGCCTATTATGTACACATTATAGAACAAGAAGGATGGGGATGTGATGTGGGGTTTTTGGACAAGAAACCGTGTAAGGGAATAACATTTTAATGTAAAATAAAAATATCCCATAAAACATTAATTTGAAAATAATATAGGCCTTGTATTTCAAAATTAAAATGCTTAAATTCAATCCAATAAAACATTCTATAAAAGTAGATTTTATTCCCTGTATATGAGGAATTAAAAAAAAATTACTGTGTGCTTGAAGCAGGATAATTTTGCAATTCAGAATATTCACCACAGTAATGAAGCAGGAACACAGCCTAGCAACAAGAAGTGGGAATCAAATCTTTGACGGTCAAATGTCATTTATCTAGAAAAGAAAACGAATCCCTTATAAGAAATTTTCAAGATTATCAGCTTTAATCTCAATAAACTGATATTCTAAAAATACAACAGCAAACAACTGATTGTTATTATATATTGCATTATATTATATATGTTATATTATACATTATGTTATTTTTTTATATTAACCAAATAGTAAAATATTTCGGAAGTAAATCTGAAAAGTATTATGGATACACTGCAAACATCTGGACATCTCACACCAGATTGAAGGACTTTCATTCCTTGAACAAAAAAAAATTGAAGGTGAGAATCATAATCCTGGGAGAGATCTGGAGAACTTTAACAGATTAAGTTACCCTCACTATCTACAATGCTGTATGAGAAACATTGACTATATCCATGTGTAATTGGCAGTTGTATTGTGTAGGCAAGAATGTCACCTCTTCTTCGATATTAGAATGCTAAAAGTGTACAGGGACAGTCTGAAATTAATTTATTTCCACCAAATAATTAAGAACCATATATTGGGGCATAATATTGCTAGCTTGACTAAACAACATTTGGTCTAGGAAAAGATATGCAGAGAAAAAAGAGTGATGAAACCATATAATAAAGACAAGAGTGTTAAAAAAGTGAAGGATGGGGGGGGCTAGGGGGATGTTGGCCTGAAAACCGGGAAGGGGAATAACAATCGAAATGTAAATAATAAATACTGAAGTTAATAAAGATGGGAAAAAAAGTGAAGGCTGAAGGAGCTGCTCTTCCTTCTCTACTTTTCCTAAGATGAGGGATTCACATGGCAGGTGGCAACACCATGTAACCAGGTCTCCCATGGTTGGGCAGCAGAATTGCATGAGTTCAGCCCTGTAGATGGAGCATGCAGGACTGTGCCTCCAAGTCGAATCATATATTCCAGCTAATATCCTTCCTAATAGTGGAAAGAAGATGCAAATAGATTTTAAAATTCTGTTGCTGAATGTGAAGAAAATGCATGGATGATGACACCATGCACATGTATGCAATTCCTTTTTTCCTTTACCAAAAGTCCTCAGGTCCACAGATAATAAATAAAAATATATCTGCAATCTCAATTATCAAAGAATATTTACTATACTATCTTTGGAGTCTTGTCACAGTAGATTCATGTATCTTATTATCTTTGCAGTTATATGAGGTAAGGATAGGATACCTTAGAGTCCCTTAGGGCTCTGTTACTCTACATATGTTTTTGAGTACCTACTATACCACTTATTTCCAGATGATAAGGATGTATAAAACCCTCTGCTGGTCCTGATCAACTTTAAAGTGGGAATCTATCTGAGCACACAGGGAACTGCCACACCAATCCCTGACAAGTTGCACAGACTGAGACTTTTGACTCCAAAAGGAGGAGGTCTCCTGCAACTGGTTGTGGAACTCTCTAGCCAGCGAAATATAAAGAGCCATACTTCTCATGGCAGTCTGTCTGTTTTATCTTCTATTTCCTTTTCTATATTTATGAGATGTTCCTGATAGCCTGGGCTGAGAATTTAAATGAAAAAATTGGATTAAAGCCGCCCATTGAGATGGGGTCACTGGCCATGATCTTTTCTCCAAGAGATCCAGGACTTTTAAAATAGTACTTTGATGAAATTCCTCCCAACAATACATTGTATGGCTTGTAGGACTTCTAGTGTTTATAATTGAGATGGGTTCTGAGATTTTGGTATAGAAACCGTTGTTGTCATGTACAGTTTTAAATTGAACTTTGAGCATTTTTAGTAAGACATAAGCTATATGTTAGACAAAGATTATCCATAGAAGATTTTTTTTTTTAAATTTCTTCAGGATCTAGGGATCATTAAACAAGTTTCCCTGAAGATCTCTTGAACACACTTCTTGAAGTTTGCTATTAACTACAAGTGATTTTTTTTCTTTATTTTGTTAAGTGATACTGATATCTCTTTCATTTGTAGTTGATTCTTTGAACTCACACTTTAGAAATTGTATTAACTGAATGATTTTACATTTCCTTGTGTATGATGATTGTGATAATAGTTCTTTGTAACTGCTTCAGTGAACACATCTTTTAGAATTGTAATATCTGTTGCTCTTGTTTAAAAACCCACATCTGAAAGCTGCAAAATGCAATCAAAATCAAACTGGCTTTGTTTTTGTTTCTGTTTTTCACTGGCAACACCTTACCCATGCAGTCTTTGAGGACCTACGTCCCAGGAAACCCCACACATGCTGGGTTACTCCGTGCCGGGAACTTGCCATTTTTTTTTTTTTGCAAAGAAATAGCAATTTTTGACTCTAGTGTTTGCTCAGTTTCAGGGATAAACTGATATACTAATAGACTTTTCAGTTATAGCTCCATATTTCAGACAGATTTGATTCTTTTCTCTTTCAGGGCATGTAGGCTCTCCTTGAAGTTGTATGTCCAGAATTATGTTACTCCATCCCTAGAGATAGTATTCATTTTCATGCAACGGATCCAGAAGCCTCTTGGAATTATATGCTGTTTATTCAACTTCTGTTCATGCATTTTGTAAAGCAGCACTAACTATAAAGAATACTAAACACAATGCCAAGGAGGGAGAAAAATAAATTAGAGCTTGTTCCCAATCAAAAATTTTGTGTTAATATAAGGACAAAGAATTCCTCCTAAAAGTATAAAAATACTCTACTTGTTTTTTCATTCATTTAATTTTTTATTAATTAAATTAGGTTTTTACAATTTCATAAATATATATAATACAATGTAATTACACCCACCACTTACCTTCATGCTGCTTCTGTCAGGCCTCTTCCTCTCCTTATAAGCCCCATTCCATATTCATTGCAATTTCAATTTGTTCTGTTTTTGGAACCATTGAGTGTTACTAGGATTGTCTAAGTATCCATCAGAGGTAGACTGTCTACTGGGCTCTGGTGGGACTACAGGTATACATACAAAGAAAAGACAATTCTCTGTTCACATAGGAGCTTTCAGGATTCAATATTTCATTGGGGATATTGTATAGTAATATAGTAGTATAGTAGTAGCCTCAAATTGATTATATCTAGCTATCTACTCCTTTCAGTTTTTTTTTTTTGTTCTTTTTGTTCTAGATATTTCAAATATGTTCAAATGTAGATATTGTGTGATTTCAATAAATTCTCTATGAAGGCATTCATAGTATGAAATTACTGCTTAGCACTTTTTTCATTGTGTTCCATTAGTCTTGGTATGTTGTACATTAAATTACATTTATTTCTCTGAAGTCTTTCATTTTTTGTTCATTTCATCTTTTTTCCAGTCATTATCCAGTATAATTGTTCAGTTTTCTTGAGTTCTTTCATATTTTTTTTGAATTCCAGCATTAACCCACAGGGATTGATATACACATTTGATATGAAACAGATGGTTATATAAATTTTCCATTATTTATTGAGACTTGATTTGAGGTCAAGTATATGGCCAAGTTTGGAGATTGTCCCATGAGATGACAAAAAATGCATATTCTTTTTTGTTTCAATTAAATTTTCTGTAGATAGGTGTTAGTTCCATTAGAGACATAATGTCTGCTGGTCTCACTAATCACCTGCCTTATTTCTTGATGAACTGATATTTGGAGAGCCTGAGGTTGATGAAGTATCTCACTAAAATTTGCAGGGTTAATGTGTCATTAAACTTCAGTAATGTTTCTTTTATGAATGTAGGTGCCCTTGCTTTGGAAAATACATGTTCAAAATCAAAATGCTTTTTCGGTGGATTTTTCTTTTGATGAATATGTGATATCTATACCCCCCATCTAATTTAATTAACTTTGGGGGTAAATGTATTTGCTAGATATTACAATGGTTACACCAGCATACATTTTGTATCCATTTGCTAGGAAAATCATTTTTCTAACACTTTACTCTGTTTTAATGTCTATTCTTCATGCAGAGTTATGCTTTTTAAAGAAGTTTTATGATGGTCCTATTTGCATTTGTTCTGTTACGCCCTGTTCTACTGTGGTTGGTGTTCTTAGTTAAATTATTTTTTTTTAATTGGAAATTGAATTCATTGTATTTGTGAGATATTAATATCCAATAATTGATAATCCTTGTTATTTTTATATTTTTGGAGATAGTGTATGTGTGTGTGTGTGTGTGTGTGTGTGTGTGTGTGTGTCTGTGTGTGTGTTTGTGTGTGGGTGTGTGTTTGCTTTCTTCTGTTTGGACTTGGTAGAGTGCAATTATTTATTATGTATTTTATTGAGTGCAGTTAACCTCTTTGGTTTGAGTTTTTCTTTTAGTGTTGTTTATAGGGCTGGATTTGTAGATAGATAAGGTTTAAATTTAGTTTTGTCATGGAATATCTTGTTTTTACCATCTATGGTAATTTAAATTTTTCTGTGTTTAATAGTGTAGGATGAGATCAACACTCTTTTTGAGTCTGCAATACAATTGCCCAGGCCCTTCTGGCTTTTAGGTTATTTGTTGACAAGTATGTATAATTCTCATAGGTCCGCCTTTACATCTTACTTGGCATTTTATCCCATGCAGGTTTGAAATTCTGTCTTCATTCTGTAAAGTTAGGGTTTGACTATTATTAGGCAGAGGCAATTCCTTTCCTGATACAGTGTGCTTCCTCTTCTCTAAGATTTTGTACATTTATAAGTATCTCATTGTTTTGGTTAAAGAAGGCTTCTTCTAAGATGTTGTTGAAAATAATTTCTGGATTTCTGAGCTAGGAAAATTCTCTTCCTTCTATTTATATTATATCGTGATTATTAATTATATAGTTTTGGAATTCTTTTGGTAATGTTTGTATTTGATGTTCCTGTCCACTTGCCTATTTTTTAATTTCCAAAACTTCCCCAATTTGTATTTTCTTTATTACATCTATTTTAATTTTCCACTCCTGAAAACATCTTAACCTGATCATTCTTTTTTGGTCCATTTTTGTATGCTTTAAGGGACTTATTGATTTTCCCCATTTTGTTAGTTTTTTTCTTGATTTCCTTATGTGATAATTTCATTTCTTCCTTAGGAAACTAATAAAGTTTCAGAACCATCTTCAAAAACTTAGTTTTAAGGCCATATACCTGTGTTTCAATGCACTGAAATATTGAAGTCTTGCTGTAACAGGTAACTGGTGATGTCATTTTGCTCTGTCCATTGTTGATTATGCTGTTACACTGGTGTCTTCTGACTGGTGTCCTATGTTCATTATGTGTTTTCATTTCCATTCCAGTCTGTTATGCAACTACAGGGATCATTACTAGAGTACAACTATGTGCAGATTTTTATAAGTATTGTCCAACAGTTTTGTGAGAAGAAATCCATTCAGATGATAATATTCTGTGAAAATGGGCATAGAGCTCAAAAGACGTCAAGCAGGAGAAGTACAATATCTATATTCTAGTATTGGATGATTTCTGCCAACTCTGCAGATTCTGGATTTGAAACAAATATTCCTAACAAATCAGTCTTGATGCATTGGTAGGAACGTTGATGGGGATTTTCACTTCTCAGAGATTCAGGACCCTAAAAACAGATGCCAAGAAGGTACAGAAAGGATTATTACTGTATCCAGGCAGAATTTACTCCTTTCATGTAGGCAAATATAGCTCAGTTAAATAAGAAAAACTGTAAGAGAAATATAATCAAGGAATCCACCACAAAAGTGACTTCAGAGCACAAGCTTAATAGGTTTTCATGTTTTAAATGAAATTTATTTTCCTGCAAATGCCAAAAAATAAGGTCGCAGTTCATTAGACATAACAAACCTAGTTTTTCTAACGGTACAATTAGTTTAATTCTTAAATAATTTGTCCAAAATTATTCTTTATAATACAAGGATCTTATTTCTAGGGTGCTAGAATTGAGAAAGGTTCCCAGCCACCAAATTTGTAGGGGAATTGGAGAGTAGAGGTCCTATAACCATGAGCTTGCAGACAATGCAAAAGATTGTTCTCCTTCTTATTCTAATTACAGCAAAGAAATCTATACTTAATTGAAGACATTAAAAATAGCATGTATCTCAAATATGTTACCTAATATAGCCCAAACAAAATTACTCACTATATGTATGAACAAATTTAATATATTATTATAAATCAAATAATAATCTCTTATAGTAGTATTGTTTATTTAATATATGTTACTTTTTCATCGATGAATATAAAAGTTGAGACCTTATTCTTATTATCCCCTCCCACCATCCTATGTTTGCAGCTCAGTTTTACTACTTTAATTTAAAGTATACTCCATTATTCATTGTTCTTTACATTCAATTTCCTAAAATTATCAAATTGTAATTTTTATTGTATAAACTTAAATGAATTCACCATATAATATATGGTAATATAAAGAGTAAAGTGGGTATGTGAAAAAAACAAAAAAACTGTAGCTGGGCAGATTGCTGAGTAGTTAGAGTACTAGCTGGCCTTCCAGAGGACCAATGTTCAATTCCCATTATCCATTTTAAAACATGCAAACTTTTCCCACTCTAAATCTCCTCTAAAAAATATGAAATCCACACACCAATAGGCCAAATAAAGATGAACATAAAATTTCAAAATTAAATTAATGTTTACAAAGGACAAATGCAAATTAAACTGTAGAAATATTATTCATAAAACATAATGAATATTTTAATGAAATATGGTATGTTGCTTCCTTTTCTCTCAGACATTTGCACTGTTTATTGCTGTTACTAAGGCTCATGCAGCAGATCAAAGATATAGCAGAAATATATGCAAATAAGTACCTCCCCTGCTCATTAAAATCTGCCCAGCCCTGACTATGAAATCCAAGCAGAAATCTCAAGTCCTGTCTTCCTATTCAGCATTCAGCACTGACAACAGAACCTTAAGCATAATGTTGGTGCTGAAGTTGTTTTTCGTGATTGCTCTTTTTCAAGGTAATTATGGATAATGAACATTAGTACATGCATGAGTTGTCAAATGTGAGACTGACAGTGGGCATTTGTGACATTTTTCTTTTTTGATCAGCATTCTTTTTGTTTGCAGGTGTGCATTGTGAGGTGCAGCTTGTTGAGTCTGGTGGAGGACTGGTACAGCCTAAAGGGTCATTGAAACTCTCATGTGCAGCCTCTGGATTCGACTTCAATACCTATGGCATGAGCTGGGTCCGCCAGGCTCCAGGAAAGGGTCTGGAATGGGTTGCTGACATAAGCAGTAAGACTTATAATTATGCAACATATTATGCTGATTCAGTGAAAGGCAGATTCACCATCTCCAGAGATGATTCACAAAGCATGGTCTACTTGCAAATGAACAACCTGAAAACTGAGGACACAGCCATGTACTACTGTACAAAGGCACAGTGAGAAGTCTTTATTTTGAGAATAGACAATAACCTCCAATACAGATACTCATGACCTGCAGGAGGCACTCAGTGCACACAGATAACAGATCAGTAGCAATTTTCATACACACATATTAGATTGTATCTGCATGCTCTTATGGTTGTTTATCTTTACAGCTATAGAGTTTAAGAATTTGATCATGTCTTGGGATATAATGTTTAGAGTTCACTACTTCGAGTATCATATATTAAAACATATATATATATATATATATATATATCCAAATCCTTCTATTTAACAACACAGAGTCCTGCCAGGGGTTTAGAGGGCACAGAAATCATGGAGCAGCCTGGGATGGGACACTTGCCATCTCCATTTGCACCCAGTGCTGGATCTGTCCCACAGCACTCCAGATTCAAACGCTCTTCATAGAATCCTGGTTTCCCAGGAGTGCTTTCACTCCTAAGCCCACAGGTGGAACCCCACTTTTGCTCCACCGACTGTCCAAGGAGGGACCCTACAGGAGCATGCAGAATACAAGTGCCACTTTGTGGCCTGAGAGAGGAACATTAATTCCAGCATCCAATTATGCCCAGAGCTAAGGCTGTCCCACAACTTTTCCGACCCAAAATCTGCACAGAAGAGCTAATCTTCCAGGAATTCTCTCACTTCTAAGAACACAGGCTCACAGCCCCACAGAAGTCACAAGCTCCAATCAGAGATGGCAAGAATAAATAACATGAGAGATAACCAGTTGTGAAGAGGCATGTGCAAGAATATGGGCAACAGTCACCGAGACTACTTGGCATCATCTGAACACAGTTTTCCCACAACAGCAAGTCCTGGATATCCTGACACACAGTAAAGGAAAGATTTAGTTTCAAAATTACATTTCATAACAATGACAGAGGACTTTACAGAAAACTTAAAGAACTTCCTTAAAGAAATACAGAATCTACACAGAGACACTAGGAGAAAACTGGTAAACATATATAATCCCTTAAACAGAAAACCCAACAATTCCTTAAAGAGTTACAGGAAAACTCAACCAAAGAGCTGAAGGAATTGAACAAAAACATGGTGAATTTAAAAATAGAAATAGAAACAATAAGGAAATCACAAAGTGGAACAACCATCAAGAGATAAGCACATGAAAAAGGTCAGGAGTCATTTATGCAAGCCAAGAGAAAACAAAAGAAGAAGAGAGAATCTCAGGGGAAAAAGATGCCATAAATATATTGACACAATAGTCAAAGAAAATGCAAAAAGCCAAAGCTCTAAATTCAAAACATCCAGGAAATCCACGCCACAATGAGAAGACCAAATCAACGATAATAGGTATAGAAGAGAGCAAACAATTCCAACTTAAAAAGCCAGTAAATATCTTCAACAAAATTATAGAAGAAAACTTCTATAACCTAAAGAAAAGAGATGCCAATGAACATACAATAAGCCTACAGAACTCCAAATACACTGGATATAAAATGAAACTCCTTCTGTTACGTAAAAATCAAAACACCAAATGCAAAAAACATTGAAAGAATATTAAAAGCAGTGCTGGGAAAAGGTCAAGTAACATATAAAGAAAACCAATCAGAATTACACTAGATTTATCAGCACAGACTCTACAAGCCAGAAAATTCTGTGTAAATATCATACAGAATCTACACAGAGACACTAGGAGAAAACACATGCCAGCCCAGGCTTCTATACCTAACAAAACACAACAAAAGTTAAGTTACATGAAGAAAGCAAAATATTCCACGACAAAAACAAATTTACACGTTAACTTCCCACAAATCCAGGCTTGCAAAGGATAAAAGATTAAACACTCCATCACAAGGTAGAAAACTACACTCTGGAAAAAGCAAGAAAATAATATTCTTTCAACTAACCCAAAAGAAGTTAGCTACACAAATATATTTCCACCTATAACAACAAAACAATCAGGAAACAACAATCCTTAGTCCCTAATATGTCTCAACATCAGTGGAATTAATTCCATAATATAAAGAAATAGACTAACTGGCTAGATATGTAAAAAAGACACAGTGTCTTGCTGTATGAAGGAAACACACCTCACAGAAAATGACAAATACTATCCTAGAATAAAAGCTTGAAAAATATTTCCAAGCAAATGGAGCAAAGAAAGAACCTCAAGTAGACATTCTAATATTGAATAAAATAAAATTTCAACCAAATTTTATCAAGAAAAGTAAGGACACTAAATAATCTACAAAGGAAATACCTACCAAAAATGAACTCTCAAATATGAACACCTATGTTCCAAATGCATGGAAACACATATTAATAAAAAGAAACTACTAAAATTCAAACCACACATTGCATCTCGCACAATAAAAATGGGAGACTTCCACACCTCACTCTCAGTAATGGACAGATCATAGAAATAGAAAATTGGCAGAGACCAATTGAAACTAAAAGTTATGAATCCAATGCATTTTTACAAATATCTATAGAAGATTTCATCAGAAAACAAAGAATATAGTTTCTTCTCAGCACCTCATGGTACCTTCTCAAAAACTGACTAAATAACTGGTCACAAAACAGGACTCAATGGATACAAGAAGATTGACTAAATTCCCTATATCCTAGCAGATCACCACAGACTAAGGCTGGTCTTCAATAAAATAAAAATATGACAGAATTCCCACATATATATTTAACCTGAACAATGCACTACTCACTGATAATTTGCTTAAGGAAGTAATAAAGAAAGAAATTAAAGATTTTATAGACGTTAATAAAAGTTAAGGCACAATATATCCAGTTATGGGACACAATGAAAGCAGTGTTAAAAAAAAACCAAAAAATAAATAAATAAATAAATAAAAACTAATAGCCTGCCTCAGTTTATCCTGGAGGTCAAATCATGTATTTCTAAATTTACTTTGCAGGCACTTGTGAATTTCTGAAGAATGATGATTTCATTTTTTCTAACAATTGTTCCCTCTGCATTGAATTTTTCCTTAATATCAGTTTCATGTACAGGGAGACCCTGTTGGCCTGCAACACTGATTGGAAATACACATTAAATAAAATTTCACATTGCCTATATCTGGATTTTATAAATAAAGCCAACTTTTAATTGTTCTTCTTTTTTTTTTTTTGTATTTCAAAACCTGCATCCAAATTTCACACATTTCCATCACAATTCATACCTGCCCTTACCCTTGCGACATTCCTGCAAACAAAGAAATTGTCTCTGTATGCAAATTGTTGGTGTGGTACCTGCTGTACCATACTGTTGACATTTCTTTGCTTGCAAATGTTCACTGAAATGACTTGATGGTCTTGTATGAGGAAAGACCTCTAGATTCCTTTACAAACTTCTACTGGAAGCTCCCTGGGACTTTGACACAATAATTCCTTTTCTTGGCTTCTGTCTTCGAATTCCTGTAGATTCATGCATCTCAGCAGTTCATTCATAGAGGATATGGTGCAGTGGATCAATTAAAATCTCTTCATCTGGACCTGAAATTTCCATAACCCAGTCAGCACACTGGCTTTCCAGATCTCACACTAATGATCAGTTCACCTATGACCCCCATATTCAAGGCCAGTGATGCAGTGCTGCCCAGTTGTGCTAACAGGGACATTCACCCTAATGTAGCAGCTGGTGAAGGTGAGGGCCACCTCTCCTGATCTCAAAACCACAGGACCATCTCTCTCCCTTGCTTCAGGTGGAGAGAGGTGATGGGGGAGGAGGAGGACTCTTCCTTGTCCACAACCCAGCACAGGAGACAAGTGGCATGGCTCCCTTTCACATGCTCATATCCTAGTTGCCTGCACATTGGCAACTTGCAGAGTGTGTGGGCCATGCTCTCCTGAGTAATAGAGATACCCAGGGGTGAGGTCATCTATCCTGTTCCACTGCCACTAGGGCCAGCTCTCCCAGGTAGCCCAGGCTATGGGTAATTTTAATCCTGCATTTCTCTCAGGCATCCAGTCCCTGTGAACAAAGCAGATCAGAAACTTCTACCTCTGCTCTTTGCAATGTGAACCACTCTAAAGCTGTGCAATGGAATGTTCTGAAATGCTGTGTTATTTTGTTACAAATTTACAGTAATGCTTTTTAATTTTTGGCCTGTATTGGCAGGGTATTCAGTATCTGCCTTCGTGTAAAATTTTGTTGGATTAAATGTATACAATTAATTTTAGAACCACATAGTCCTCATTTCCAGATTTGTACCCAGGGACTTCTGAAAAAAAGTTCAGGAAAAATGTCTAAATTCATTGCATCTTGTATCACAGACTTAAAATATCTTCCTTTCATGCCATCCATTGTGAAAGCATTTGCAAAGCAGCAACTCTGTTCCTGCTTAGAGATGAAGTTCTGTCTTAGAAGAGTCCGTTGACTGCCATTCCAATATGCAGGAACCAGCACTACTTGCATCTCTGGCCTTCTAGCCTTTTCTTCTAGCCTTTTCTTCTACATCTGGCAATCTAGGCACTTTATTATCCTTAATAAGAAGTTTGGTTTCTTAATTAATCCCTGTTATGTGAAT
The DNA here is from genome assembly GCF_011064425.1 of Rattus rattus. NCBI lineage: Eukaryota > Metazoa > Chordata > Mammalia > Rodentia > Muridae > Rattus > Rattus rattus. The sequence goes on along the minus strand of NC_046160.1, from coordinate 122,714,707 downwards.
AACTTTTCTTTTAGTCCCAAATGTTGGATGTGGGGATGCTTAAATTTGTCCACAGCTATTTTAAATGACTATTTTGTGCTCTAAGATGGGCATGTTTTTGCTGGCTTTAGATACTATAATTCTTGGGACTCTAGTTAGACAACCTGTTGTCAGCTTTCTCCATGTAGAAAAATGCAAATTGACCCATTCTTATCTCCTTGTACAAAGTTCAAGTTCAAGAACATGAAGGAACCCCACATAAAGAGAGATACACTGAAACTAATAGAAAAGAAAGTGGGAAAAAACTTGACCACATGTGCATGGGTGAACTTTTCCTTTACAGAAGACCATTGATGTATGCTCTAAGATCAACACTCAACAAATGGGATCTCATAAAATTGCAAAACTTCTGTAAGGCAAAAGACACTGTCAATAGTAAAATATGGCAAACAAGTGATTGAGAAAATAGCTTCACCAACCATATATCTGATTAAGTGCTAATATCCAATTTATAAAAGAACTAAAAAGTTAGAATTAAATTTGGGTTCAGAGATAATTAAAATAGTTCTCAACTGAGGAATATTTAATGGCCTTGCAGCTCCTAATGAAATGTTCAACATTCTTTGTCATCAAGGAAAATGCAATTCAAAACCACACTGAGATTCCACCTCCCACCATGCAGAATGGCTAAGATCAAAATATCAGTTTACAGCAGATGTAGGTGAGTATATGAGAAAAGAGGCACACCCCTCCAGTTTTGATGTTATTGCATGCTGTTACTACCACTCTGGAAATCAAACTGGTGATTCCTCAGAAAATTGGACATAGTACTACACAAAGACCCCGATATACCACTCCTGAGCATATACCCAAATGATGCTCCACCATATAACAAGAACAAATGCTCCAATCTTTTTATAGCAGCCATATTTTAATAGCCAGAAGCTGGAAAAACAGATTTTTCCCACGGAGGAATGGAGAAGGAAAATGTGGTACATTTATACAAACAGAATACTATTCAAGTATTAAAACAATGGCAACATTAAATTCTTAACAAATCAATGTCATACTGAATGAGCAAAAACAGTCACAGAAGAACACACATTGTATGCACTCATTGATGAGTGTATATTCCACCAAAATCTCAAAATACCCAAGACACAATCTACAGACCACATGAAACTCAAAAAAAAAAAAAAAAAGGAAAACCAAAATGTGAATTCTTCAGTCCTTCTTAGAATGGCAAAGAGAATACTCAAGGGATGAAACATAGCAACATAAAATGGTAGAGCAGTGACTGATGTAAAGGCCATCTAGAAACTGTGGACCTTGGGATCCATCCCATATGCACTTACCATACCCAGACAGTATTGTGGATGCCAAGAAGTGCATGCTCACAGATACCTGATATTCCTGTGTCCTGAGTGACTTGCAGGCAACCATTGTTTTGAGAATGGGGTCCCCAACTGAGGAGTTAGAAAATGGACTGAAAGACTTTAAGGGTTTTGCAACTATATAGGAAGAAAAGCAGTATCAATCAACCTGACTCCCCAGATCTCCCAAGAAGTGAAGAACCAACCAAAGAGTACACATGGAGTGACCCATGTCTCCAACCATATATCTAGGAGAGGATGTCCTTTTAGGGCATTAGTGGGAGGAGAGGCTCTTGGTCCTTTAAAGACTTTATGCCTCAGTGTAGGGGAATGCCAGGGCAGGGTGTCAAGACAGAATACTTCTGTAGCTGTGGAGCACCCTCAGAGAAGCAGGGGAGAGTGAAGGGATCATGGATTTCCAGAGGGGAATCTGAGAAAGGGGATACAATTTGAAATTTCCCTAAACTCTGTGCTGCTGATGGCTATTAGTCTCTGAGTCAGAGAGCCAATCTCACATTCAAGCCTACACCAATCACTGACATTTTTTATTTCATTCTATATGATTTTAATTTGTGTTTTTGCATTCCATATAGAAACAGCAAAGCAATAAAAGTGTGTCCATATTACTAAAAAGTAGATAAAGAAAAATTCAACAAAAGAAATAAAATGAAATCATGAATATTTTATGTAAATGAATAGAACCAGAAAAAGAACATCATGCTAAGTGAGGTAACTCAGACCCAGAACAAACAAATACTGCAAGTATATATGTAAAAAGTAAAGGACTTGGAGCTGTGGTGGGTCATGTTGGGCTACCTACGAAGTAGAAATATGTAAGGGAGAGGGAAAGACCATCTGAAAACCATGGTTGTAGACAGGAAGAAAAAAAATTAAAAAGAACACACATTACCAGTAACATGATTTGATGATTCATCTCTATGGAAACAGTCCTGAAACTGGCTGAGACCTAAAATATCTCTGTACATGACTTCTGATTTACATAGCCTATGGATCTTGTTGGCCACAGCATCCTCAAGATTCATCACTTCATTCTTTCATACAACATTAATGAAGATTTATATTACCATTTGCTTAATGATCAAATTAATTCAAAATAAGTCTTTTGTCCACTGAAACAAGCAGCAAATGTTCATCCTTAAATGATGTGTGTAGCTTACACAGTTCATGCAAATAACTTTATAGAACTAAACATTACTTGTAAAGTTTACATATCAGAGAATGAAACCCCAAGAAGGCAGAAGGGGCAGGATTTACCATTGGAGATGATCTGTAGTTCCAGCTCCCTGCATGATTCTGTCTCTAGCAATGCTGTTTCCAGTGACTTCCTTTGAGAACAGCTTCAGAAAGGGATGCTAAATTCTGAAGACCTTGGATCATACAGCCTTTCAGAGCCTTCCTGTCAGGACTTTAGTTAAGCCATGCAATTTCTTAACACCTTATGACTGGAGAACAAATAATGAATGACAACTAGTTTTACTTTGACTCACCATTTTTCCAATTTCCTTTTGGGCCCCAGACAGTAATTTTTCCAGCAATTCAGAAGGGAAGCAATTTTAACGAGACTGTGGTTCTACTTACTTACATTGGGGTGGATAGTTTTGGTTATCTTATAAATTATAGATGTGCTGTTATTTTAAGGGACAATTTAAAAATAATTATGACCTTGTCCAGGAAAGACAAAAAATAGGGAGCTTAGAGGAGCACAGAAGACTACCTGTCCTTCAGACTTCATGCAGTCATGAATCAGTCCTCTGTTTGTTGTATTCACAATTTTATATCCTTTCTGATCTAAGAATTTTATGGAAATTCTAAGAGCTTTTCCCACCCTGGCTGGGCAGTTTCACTGCCACTTAAAATAGAGTGGTTGTTTGCTTTCACACATTGCTACTGGAGCAGATTAATGATTCCATCACCACCAATCTAGGAAAGAAAGTTGAATTGTAGATGTTGACCAATGACTCGCCTTCTTGGAAAGCACCACCAGGGCCAGCTCTCCTACAATGCCCAAGCTATTGGTAGTGTTAGTCTTGTAGAGCCCTCAGGCATCAAGTGCCTGGGAGCAAAATATACCATACTTCTACATCTGTGCTTTACTGGTAAAGGAGATCTGCAGTTTGGAACACTATTAAGCTGTTCAGTGGATTGTTCTGAAATGCTGTGTTATTTTTGTCCAAATTTACAGTAATATTTTCTAATTTTTGGCCTATATTGGCAGGGTGCTTAGTATCTAGCTTTGTGTAAAATTTTGTTGGATTAAATTATATGTCTAATTTTAGAATTACATAGTACACATTTCTAGATTGGTACTCAGGGACTTCTGAAAAGAGTTCAGGAAAAATGACTTCATTCACTGCATCTTCTATCACGACTTAAAACACCTCCTTCCTTTTATGTCCTCTGTGGACAAAGCATCTGAAAAGCAACATCTCTGTTCCTGGTTAGAGATGAAATTCCATCTCAGCAGAGTTTGAGGACTGCCTTTCCCATATGCAGGAACCAGCATTCCATACATCTCTGGCCTTCTGGCCTCTTCGTCTACATCTGGCAATTCAGGCATGTATTATCCAGTAATAAGAATTTTGGTTTCTACTGAACTGAGAACAGGACCTCCTTGGGTGGAATTAGAGGAAGGCTTGAAAGAGCTGAAAGTACTTGCAACCCCATAGGAACAACCATGCCAAACAACCAGAGTTTCCAGGGACTAAATCACTACCTAAAGACTATACATGCACTGACCCAGGGCTCCAACTGCATGTGTAGCAGGGAATAGCCTTGTTGGCCTACTAGTGGAAGGGGAAGCCCTTGGTCCTGACAAGGTTGAATCCCCAGTGCAGGGGAATGTGAGAAGAGTGGTATGGGATGTTCCTGGGGGGAACTCCCGTATGGGGGGGAAGGGGATGGGAGTTAATAGACAGGAAACTTGGAAAGGGAAAATATTTGAAATGGAAGTAAAGAAATAAATCTAATAATAAAATTTAAAAAGAATGTTGGTTTCTTAATTGATCCCTGTTACATGAATATGCTTTCTTTTAATCACAAATTTGGGATATGGTGCTGCATAAGTTTGTCCAAAGTCATTTTCAATGATTGTTTTGTGCTCTAAAAGGACCATTTTTTCTTTTTTTTCAATATTTTTAACCCAGCTATAGATATTATAATTATTGTGATGCTGGAGATAGAATAAATTTCAGAGTCCTGAGGTGGCAGGTTGTTCTCATTGAGCTGCTACTGTTCCCTGATGCTCTTGGCTGCTTTACTTGATGTTTGTCAAATAATATCGAGCCATGAGATTAGTAAGGAAAATATCATAAATAATAATATTGGACTTGCTTCAAGGAACCTTACAATCTTTATCAACAGGAAAGTTAGTAGCCTAAAGAAATCCATTTCTCCTTTCTCATCTAGCCATTCTATGTTTAGATTACTCTTTTACAATGTTGCTATAATGTTGTGCTACATGCATGTTCATGTTTTAGAAATATCTTGATATCATTACATTTTAAAGATTTGAAAATAGTATGAACATGTTTTGATCATAAAATTCAGATGATTTTTTTGGTGTTACTTTGTTTAATGAATTCAGCACTTTAGTAAAACTTCTATCCCTATATTCAATCATACTTATCTCAAAAACTTACATTGAAAGTTGTCCAAAGATAGGCAATTCATATTCCATCCAAGTTATAGAACACACATATTGCCAAGAACAAAGAAGAATGCTCTGTACATTTATATCTATCTAGCAGTGAAGAAAATTGCCAGGAAGGGGAGACTTCCAGCATCATCTTCCCACCATGCTCTCTTCTGTGATGCTCAACAACTGTGAGAATAGGGCAGAAAAAACATTTCACTCTGCCCAGAATTTTTGTGTTCTGATATTGTTTATAAAGTTGTCAGAACACTGAGGGCACTATAAGGTTGAAGCTAACGATACAGAACAAATATAAATTTCAAATATTAGGGGGCTAATGGACAGGAAACCGGGAAAGGGAGTAACATCTGAAATGTAAATATGAAATACACAATTTAATAAAGATTGAAGGAAAAAAGAAAATTAGACAGTGCACTACCTGAGGACCCAGCTATAACTCTCTTGGGCATATATCCAAAAGATGCTCAACATATAACAAAGAAACAGGCTCTACTATGTTCATAGCAGTCCTATTTACAATACCCAGAAGCTGGAAAGAACCCAGATGCCCCTCAACAGAATAATGGATACAGAAAATGTGGTACATCTACACAATGGAATACTACCTGCTATCAAAAACAATGACTTTATGAAATTCATAATCAAATGGATGGAACTAGAAAATATCATCCTGAGTGAGGGAACCCAATCACACAAAAACACACATGGTATGCAATCATTGATAAATGGATATTAACCCAAATGATCGAATTACCCTAGATGCACAGAACACATGAAACTCAAGAAGGATGATCAAAATTTGAATGCTTCATTCCTTCTTTAAAAGGGAACAAGAATACCCTAGGGAGGGAATAGGGAGCCAAAGTTTAGAACAGAGTCTGAAGGAATACACATTCAGAGCCTGCCCCACATGTGGCCCTTACATAAACAGCCACCAAACTAGATAAAATGGATGAAGCAAAGAAATACAGGCAGACAGGAATCAGATGTAGATCTCTCCTGAGAGACACAGCCAGAATATGTCAAATATATAGGCGAATGCCAGCAGCAAACCACTGAACTGAGAACGGGATCCCTGGTGAAGGAATCAGAGAAAGGCCTGAAAGAGATTGAAGGGTCTTGAGACCAAATATGAACAACAATGCCAACCTACCAGAGCTTCAGGGACTAAGTCACTACCCAAAGACTACTCATGAACTCCTGGGCTCCAAATTCATTGGTAGCAATGAATAGCCTAATTGGAGCACAAGTGGAAGGGGAAGGCCTATGTCCTATCAAGGCTGGACCCACAGTGAACGGGTTTGTTGGGGAAGGGCGGTAATGGGAGGAGGATCGGGAGGGGAACACCCATTTTGAAGAGGAGGAGGAGCCATTAAGGGGATATTTGCCTGGAAACTGGGAGAGGTAATAACAATTGAAATGTAAATAAAACATACTCAATTTAATAAAATGGAGAAAATAATACATAATTTAATAAAGATTGAAGGAAAAAAGAAAATTTCAAATATATGAGACAGAAAATTGACAGATTAGTAAAGTTCATGAAATATCACTTTCTTCCTTCTTCCTTCATATATTTATATATTACTTGTGAGATTTGATGTATACTAATTACCTAGGTCTTGCATTGCACAGCTACTTCCCATAGGAAGCAGAAGTAAACTTTCTTGAGAGCTCCTGTCTTTCCTATCACAGACTGAGTACTCATGAAATATAAATCTTAAGACTGACAAGGAAATGCATTTCTCTGATGGCTTCATCCAAACCTGTGTTTGAAAGAAAAAGCTGGGGCCTGGACCATCATTGGTGTGCAGCCGTGGACTGACTTACTTCTATATTCTACCTGCTTATTGTCCCTCCATTTGAATGCTTCTTAAGGGATGAATTTTTATATTCTCCTGCTATTTCATCCTTACCTTCTGCTTTTTTTCCCTTACACAATTGTCTTGTCTTTGGTTACCTTGAAGGAATCTAACTGGGGGATGTTGCAGTCCTTATATAACCTGACCTTTATTTTCTCTGAGTTATCACTAAGTACATCTAGCATGGTGTGACCTGATTCTGTAAGCTCTCAGAAAAGGTTCTGGAGTATCTGATATACATTTGGAGGGATGATGGTAAGAACTGCAACCCATCCATGAAATGCTGGCTCACAATTTCCCAAAACAGCTTCAACAAACAAACATTACTTCAAGATCACCAGTGTGGATACGCTGGATACTGTCATATACTACTGTCCTGGAAGAGCATAATAACTCTGTATTAATTTTCAGCTATACAGTATTTTGAGATGGTTCTCAGCAATGTGCTTTGCTTTTATCATTCATAAGCCTGGGAGGTAGTATGAATTTCCTGCTTGTGTTTGTGGTTTCCTTTTCACTCTTAGCTTCAGAGTTCTGCCTTCCTGTTATATAACAAAACCCCCTTTTAAACTTTGTTGAAGAATGACACTCTTTTCTTTTTTAATTAAGGTTTTCTGTTCTCTAACCAGGGTGTTCAGAAAGATGGATATACTGTCTTTGGACTAAAATTTTCATAACAGCAGATTCTAAATTATTTTAATGCTCGCTTTCAGTGTACAATTAACTATGGCTAGCTTGACCATTTAGAATAAGAATTCATAAACTGAATCATTGGTGAAGGGGTTGTATGGTAAGACTATTAGGTATACATTATAGGAGAAATGATGAGAGTACAAGATGGGCATTCATAGGAAGCATGTTCAATCCCCATCGTTCACTTCAAAACGTTCAAATCTGCCACTCTAAGTCCACTCTAAGAAATGTGAAATGTTCAAACATATAGGCAAAATAAAAGTACACGTAAATTTTGAAAAGTAAATTAATGTTTAAAAAGTACAAATAATAATTAAGGCTCTAGAAATATTATTCTGAACATATAATGAATATTTTTATGAAATCACTGTTATGTTACATCATTTTATCTGAGACAATTGGAAAGTCTGTTGTTGTCCCTAAGGCTCACAGAGCAGAACAAAGATATGGCAGAAAGATATGGAAAAAGTCCCTCCCCTGCTCTTTAAAATCTGCCCAACCCAGACAATGAAGTCCAGACAGAAAACTCAAGCCCTGCTTTCCCATTAAGCATTCAGCACTGATAACAGATCATTAAGCCTAAGGTTGGTGCTGATGTTTGTTTCTGTGATTGCTTTTTTTAAAGGTAATTATGGATAACAAACAATAATGCATGCATTAGTTGTCAGATGTAAGATTGACAGTGCGCATGTGTGACAGTTTTTTTTTTTTTTAATCAGGATTCTTTATGTTTGTTGGGACACATTGTGTGATACAGGTTGTTGAGTATGTGGAGGATTTGTGCAGCGTAAAGGGTCATTGAAAATCTCTTGTGCAGCCTTTGGATTCACCTTCAATACCTATGTCATGTACTGTGTCTGCAGGCTCCAGGAAAGTGCCTGGAATGGGTTGCTTGCATAAGAAGTAAAAGTAATAATTATGCAACATATGCTGATTCAGTGTAAGACCAAATCACCATCTCCAGTGATGATTCATAAAGCAAGGTCTACCTGCAAATGAACAACCTGAAAACTGAGGGAACAGCCATGTATTACTGTACAAAGTGAGAAGTCTTTATTGTGAACATAGACAAAAACCTCCAGTTCTGACACACATGACCTGCAGGAGGCACTCACTACACACAGATCTCAGGCCAGTACCTATTTACATGCACACATAATTGATACCTTACTGTTGTATTTGGACTCTCTATTTGATGACTTTTTTGGAGATGTTCAACTTTACAACTATAGCCTCTAGAAATTGAGCATATCTCAAGAAATAAAGTATAGAGTTCACTACATTTTATGTCAAATTTTAAAACAAATATATCACCAAACCCTTTTCTTAGAAAACAGAGAGACCTCTAGGAGTTCAGAGGGCACATGTGCCTTGGAGCAACCTGGGATGTGACACCACTGGTATGCACCTGCACTCAGAATTGGGGCTGTCCAACAGCCTTCTGGCAAGAAACCTATCCACGGAGACCTGGACACCCAGGAGTGGTCTCACTCTTAAGCCAACCGGTGGGACCCCACTATTATATCACTGAATGTCCAAGAGGAGAACCCCTGAAGCATGCAGCATACAGGAGCCACTGGATGGCTTGGACAGGACAATTCCTTCCAGTATCCTAGATCTAAGGCTGTTCCACAAACCTCCAGACTCACATTTGTACAGAAGAGATTGTCTTCCAGGAGTGCTCTCACCTCTAAGATCACAGACTCACAGGCACACAGAAGGCTCCAGTAAGAGACAGGAAGACCAATTAACATCAGATATAACAAGATGTCAAGAGGCAAGTACAAGAACATATGCAACACTACTTTACATCATCAGAACTCAGTTACCCACAACAGCAAATATTTGATATCCTGAAAGGCAAGATTTATACTTAAAATCACATCTCGTGATGATGAGAAGGGAATTTAAGGAGGAATTAAATAGGTCTTTTTAGGGAAATATGAAAGAACACTGGAAATCAGATTGAACCCTTAAATAGGAAATATAAATATCCCTTAAAGAGTTGGAGAAAAACGCACCGAACTGGGGAGGGAATTGAAGAAAACCATCCAGGATCTAAAAATAGAAATAGATACTATAAAGTAATCACAAGGGGAGACAACCCTTCAGATAGAAACATAGAGAAGTCAAAAAAAGATGATAATATTTAAAAGTTCTGACAGAAGAAATGGATAAACAACTTCAACAAAGCTGACAGGTTTAAATTAACTCAAATAAATCAGGTAGCCTTCCTCTACATGCAAGTACCTCCAAAGAGAATAATATAGACTTTAAAGAGAACTTGAAGAAAAGAAATCTCAGGGACAGAAGATTATAGAAAATCCCCCATCAAATACCAAAATATTGAACAACAATAATCAAAAAAAAAATGCAAAAAAGCAAAATGCTCCTAACACATAACATCATTTCAGGAAATTCAGGACACAAGTGAGAATGCAGACCAAATCAAAAAGTTAATAGGTATAAAGAGAGCATCTCAAAAAGAACTTCTGTAAGGCCAAAGAGGACATTGTTGTTAGGACAAAGCGGCAACCAACAGATTGGAAAAGATATACCAATTAAATCTACAAAGAACTCAAGTTAGAAACTGGGAGACAGGCTAAACAAGAGTTCACAGCTGAATGCCATGGCTGGGGAAACACCAAATATTCAACATCATAAAGGGAAATGCAAATGCAAAAAACCCTGAATTTCACCTCCACCAGTGAAAAAAGACAAAAATATCAAATAACATTATTGAAAACTTGGACATTGAACTGCCAAACCTAATATAAAAAGATGCCCCAACATATAAAACAAGACAAAAAAAAAAAATGGATACAAAAAAAACTATAGAGTTTAAATGGAACTGGACATAAATTGAAACAAAATACCCTTGGCAGGGAATAGGGAGGCAAAAGATTAAAACAGACAGAAAGGAACAGCCTTTTCTCATAAATATCAAAACAAATCAGCCAATGAATGAATTTTTCCAAAACAATGCAAATGAAAAATTAAAAGTAAATTAACTGAGAACAGGACCCCGTTGAGGAATCAGAAAAAGACTGGAAAAGTTCATATGAACAATGCCAAACAGCCAGAGCTTCCAGGGACTAAGCCACTGCAAAAGGCTAACATGACTGACCCTGGAAACCCAATAGCAAAAGAGCCTACACTAGACCCTTGGTCCTCACTGAACAGACTCTCAATAGAGAGAAGGAGTGGGTGCCTGGAAATGGGAAAGATGCTGGGAATAACATTCAAATGTAAATAAGACCTAAAAAATAGATGTAAAGTAATAATAATAATAATAAATAATAATAAAATGCTAGCTTGGGATCTAAAAATAGAAATAAATACTATCACAAGTGGAGAAACCCTTCAGTTAGAAACCCTAAACTCTCAGATTGAAGAAAGAACCTCAGGGAAAAGATATATAGAAAATATTGACACAATAATAAAAAAATGCAAAAAGCAAAAACAATAACATCCAGGAAATTCCAGTGAGAAGACCAAATCAAAAGTTAAAGAAATAAGAGAAAAAAGAATTACAACTTAATGGCCTGTAATTATGGAAGAAATCTTCCGAACCTTTCTGTATATCAGACCTATAAATGGAAAGAGATGGAGAGCCTTAAAATTCCAAACACAAAGGAGAAACTACAGTTTTATGAAATTCCAGCAAAAAAAATTTAATCTTCTTTCAACAAACCCAAAAGAAGTTAGCAACAAAAATATAACTGCACCTCTAACAGCAAAAATAATAGGAAACAACAATCATTTGTCCCAAGTATCTCTCAATATCAATGGAAACAATTCACCAATAAAAACAAATACACTCACTGACTGGATATGTAAACAGGACCCAGTGTTTTGCTGCATGACACAAACACACCTTAGTGACAAATAGAGGGTACTACCTCAGAATCAAAGGAAGGAATAAATTTTCAAGCTAATGAAACAAGAAACAAGGTCAAGTAGCCATTCAAATATTGAATGAAATCAACTTGCAATCAAAACTTATCAAAAAAGTTAAGGACACTAAAAACAAAGGAAAAAATCTAACAAAATTACTCTTACATATGAACATATATGCTCAAAGTGCAAGGAAACACATATTCATAAAATCAAACTTTAATTAAATTCAACCCTTCCATGAAAAGCTGGCTCACAATTTCCCCAAACAGGTTCAACAATCAGACATTCCTACAAGAGAAACAGAGTGGACAGTACAGATACCACCACTTATTACTCTGCTAGAAGTGCATATTGACACTGCCTTGGTTTTCAGCTATACAGTATTTCAGTATGGTTCTCAGCACTGTGCTTTCCTTTTAGAAATCAGAAGGTTTGGAGGTACCACACATTTCCTACTGACCTTTGGGGTTTCCTATTTACTTTTTGCTTCAGAGCTCTGGCTTCCTTTTATATAACAAAAGCCCCTTTTAAAACTTTTTTATGAATAACAATCTTTTTTTTTTAATTAAAGGTGTCTCTTCTCTAACAATGGTGTTCAGAGAAATGGATACAATCTCTTTGTCCTAAAATTTTCTTAAAAACACATTCAAAATAATTGTAATGTTCACTTTCAGTAGCTATTTACTATGGAAAGATTGACAATTTTGAATAAGCATTTATAAATTGAGTCATTGTATGAAGGGGCTGTATGGTAATCCTATTATGTACACATGATAGAAGAAATGGTTAAGGTAATGCCTGGTCTTCCAGAGGACCCATGGTCAATTCCTATCATCCACATCAAAGCTTGCAAATTTCTGCCAATCTAAGTCTCCTCTAAGAAATATGAAATCCTCACACATATTCAAAATTAAAATGCACATAAAATATCACAGATAAATTAATTTTAGAAGGACAAATATTAATTAATTTTTATGTAATAAGTAATAAGTAATATTATTTTAAATACATTTTGAATATTTTAATAAATTCATGGTAAAGTCACTTCATTTTCTCTCAGACATTTGTTCTGTATATTGCTATCCCTAAGGCTCACACAGCAGAAAAATGATATAGCAGAAAGATATGCAAATAAGTTCCTCCCCTGCTCATTAAAATTAGCCCAGCCCTGACCCTGAAATCCTCACAGGAAACTCAAGTCCTGTCTTCCCATTCAGCGTTCAGCACTGACAACAGAACCTTAAGCAGAATGTTGGTGCTGAAGTGGGTTTTGGTGATTGCTCTTTTTCAAGGTGATTATGGATAACAAACAATAGTGCATGCATGAGTTGTCACATGTGAGAATGACAGTGGGCATGTGTGACAGTTCTTTGATCAGTATTCTTTTTGTTTGCAGGTGTGCATTGTGGGGTGCAGCTTGTTGAGTCTGGTGGAGGATTGGTGCAGCCTAAAGGGTCATTGAAAATCTCGTGTGCAGCCTCTGGATTCACCTTCGAAACCAATGCCATGTTATGGGTTCGCCAGGCTCCAGGAAAGGGTCTGGAATGGGTTGCTCAAATAAGAAGTAAAAGTAATAATTATGCAACATATTATGCTGATTCAGTGAAAGGCAGATTCACCATCTCCAGAGATGATTCAAAAAGCATGCTCTACCTGCAAATGGATAACCTGAAAACTGAGGACACAGCCATGTATTACTGTACAAGGGCACAGTGAGAAGTCTTTATTGTGAACATAGACAAAAACCTCCAGTTCAGATACCCATGACCTGCAGGAGGCACTCAGTGCACACAGATCACAGGTCAGTACTGATTTACATGTACACATATTTGATATTTTACAGTTGTATCTGGACTACCTATCAGATGTCTTTTTGTTGGTTGTTCAACTTTACAACTATAAGCTCTAGGAATTGAACATGTCTCAACAAATAAAGTTTAGAGTTTGCTATTTTGAGTGTCAAATTTTAAAACAAATATATGACCAAACCTTTCTATTTGAAAACAGAGAAGCCTGCCAAGAGTCTATAGGGCACAGGATGATGTAGGAGCCTAGAATGGGACACTTCCAGTATCTGTCTGCACCCAGAGCTCAGGCTTTCACACAGCCCTCTGGGAAAATCTTACCCACAGAGACCTGGTATCCCAGGAGTGCTCTGACTCCTAAGAGCACAGGTGCAACTCCACTTTCACTCTGCTGACTTTCCGAGGAGAGACCCACCATAAGCATGCAGCATGTAGGAGGTACTGGGTGACCTGGTACAGGACCCTTCCTTCCAATATCCTATTGTACACAGAGCTAAGGTTTTCCCAGAACCCTCCAGACCCAAAATCTGGAATAAAGAGCTGGACTTTAAAGAGTGCTCTCACTTCTAAGATCACAGGCCCAGAGGCCACAGAAGGTACAAGTACCAATAAGAGATAGCAAGACCAAGTACCATCAGATATAACCACATGTCAAGAGACAAGTTCACGAACATAAGCAACAATTCTTGGCATCATCAGAACTGAGTTCCCTCACCACATCAATTATTGGATATCCCAACACATCTGAAAGCCTATATTTAGATTTAAAGTTACATCTCATGATAATGAACACAGTCTTTATGGAGGAATTAAATATGTCCCTTAGAGAAATAAAGGAGAACACAGGAAATCAGGAAGAATCCCTTAAAGAGGAGACACCAAAATCCCTTACAGAGTTAAAGGAAAATTCCACCAAAGAGGAGACAAGGGGTAGGGGGAATTGAAGAAAGCTGTCAGGAATCTAAAAACAGAAATAGAAACTACAAATAAATCACAAAGACAGACAACCATGTATAGAAACAGAAAAAAGCATCAGGACTCATATATACAATTATCACCAAGATAATACAAGAAATTGAAGAGAAATCTTAGAGGCAGTAGATACCACAGAAATTATTCACACTATTGTCAAAGAATATGTCAAAAGCAAAAAGCTCCTAACCCAAAACATCCAGGAAATTCAGGACTCAAAAAGAACAAACCAAGGATAATTGGTACAGAAGAGAGCAAAGAATTCCAACTGGAAGAGCCCGTAAATAACTTCAAGAAATTATAGAAGAAAATTTCTCTAATCTAAAGAGCAAGATGCCAATGAATATACAAAAAAGCCTATAGAACGTCACATACACTGCACATAAAGAGAAATTCCTTCCATCACATCAAAATCAAAATACCAAATGCCTAAAACAATGAAAGAATATTAAAAGAAGTGAGGAAAAACGGTTAAGTAAAATATAACGGAAATCCAATCAGAATTACACTAGACTTCTCAACAGAGACTGAAAAAGTCAGATGATCCTGAGCAAATGTCATACAAACCCTACACAGAGACCCTAAGAGAACACAAATGCCAGCCTAGGCTACAATATCCAGCAAAACTCTCAATTAAGATACATGAAGAAAACAAAATATTCCATGACAAAAAAATTTGCACAATATCTTTCCACAAATCCAGCCCTACAAAGGGTAATATGTGGAAGATTCCAATAAAAGCAGAGAAAGTACATCCTGGAAAAAGCAAGAAAAATACTTTTTTCAACAAACCTAAACGAAGATAACTACACAAATATAATTCCACATCTAACAACAAAAATAAAATAACTAACAATCATTGGTCCCTAATATCTCTAACATCAATGGAATCAGTTCCCCAGCAAATACAGATAAACTAATTGACTAAATATGTAAACAGGACCCAGTATTTTTCTGCATGAATGAGACACACCTTAGTGACAAAAACAGGTATAAGCTCAGAGTAAAAGGCTGGTAAAATTTTCGAAGCATATGGTGCCTAAAAACAAGGTCAAATAGCCATCCTAATATTGAATAAAATCACAATTCAACCTTAAGTTATCAAAAAAAGTTAAGGACACTGAAAACACAGGAAAAATCTAAAAAAAAACCCTCTCAATTATGAACTACTATGCTCCAAATTTAAGGAAACATATATTCATATAAAGAAACTTTACTAAAATTCAAAGCACCTCACACAATAATAATGGGATACTTCAACATCCCACTCTCAGCCATGGATAGATCATGGAAGTAGAAAATAAAATAAATACAGTGAAGCTAAAAAGTTATGAACCAAATGTATGAAACAGATATGTATAGAATATTGCATCCCAAAACAATAGAATGTAGCTTCTTCTCAGCACCTCATGGCACCTTCTCCAAAACTGACCAAATAATTGGTCACAAAACAAGACTCAATAGACACAAGAAGATTAACAGAATTCCCTGTATCTTATCATATCACCACGAACTAAGGCTTGTCTTCAATAGCAACAAAATGACAGAAATCCCACTTATGAACATAAGCTGAACAATGCTCTACTCAGTGATAAGTTAATCACTGAAGAATCACAGAAATTAAAGACTTTTTCAAAGTTAATGAAAATGAAGGCACAACATACCCAAACTTAGGGAACACAACAAAAGCAGTGTTAAGTAAAAGAGTCATAGCTCTGAGTGATTCCAAAGAGAAACTTCAGAGAGGATATACTAGCAGCTTGACAGCAAAACTGAAAACTCGAGAACAAAATGAATTAAATAGGTCACAGAGCAGTAGACAATAGGAAATAATCAAACTCAAAGCTGAAATCTAAAATATCGAAATATAAAGAATACAAAGAATCAACTAAAGCAATAGCTTGTTCTTTGAGAAATTTAAGAATATAAATATTGCATTAGCCAGACTATCAAGAGAGCACAGGAATTAGTATCCAAATTAACATAATCAGAAATGAACAATTAGACATAATAACAGAAATTTGGGTAATTCAAAAAATCACCAGATCCTCTTACATAAGCTATACTCAACAAAACTAGAAAATATGGATAAAATGGAGTTTTATAGACAAATACAGGAACTAAAGTTAAAGCACATTCATATAAACCATCTATACAGTCCCATATCCTATACCATCTAAACAGTTCCATGTCCTGTAAATTAATTAAATGCCTCCCAACGCAAAAATATATCCCATTACCAGATGTGTTTAGTGCAGAATTCTATGAGACCTTCAAAGAATTCCTAATAGCAATACCCATCAAACTCTTCCACAAAATAGAAACAGAAGGAACACTACACCAATTCATTCTATGAAGTCACAATTATGCTTATATGTAAACCACACAAAGAACCAACATAGGAAGAGGATTTCAGACCTATTTTAATTACAAATATTGATGAAACTTACTCAATAAAATTCACACAAACAGAATCCAAGAATACATAAAAACAATCATCAATTATGGTCAAGTAGGTTTAATCCCAGTGATGTAGGGATGTTTCGATATATGGAAATCCATCCTCCCAACATGGACATGAGGGAAAATTTCCTGTACAGAACAACAATGACTTTTCCTCTAAGATCAAGTGTCGACATAAGGGATCTCATGAAATTTCAAAATTTCTTTATGTCAAATGCTGTTGTCAATAGTACAAAATGGCAACTAACTGATTTGGAAAAGATCTTCACCAACCCAATATCTGATAAATATCTAATACATACAAAGAATTAAATAATTAGACTGCCCTAGAGTCAAATAACCCAATTAAAATGGGGTATAGAGCTAAACAAAGAATTGTCAACTGAGGAATATTGAATGACTTTGCACAACCTAAACAAAATTTCAACACCCTTAGTCATTAGGAAAATGCAAATCAAAACCACACTGAGATTACCCTTCACAACAATCAGAATGGGTAAAATCTCAGGTTATAGCAGAAGCAAGTGAGGATGTGAAAAACAGGAAAACTCCTCCATGTTGGTCTGGGGGATTGCAAAGTGGTACAACCACTCTGGAAACCATTACACTGATTCCTCAAAAATTGGACATAGTACTTCCTGAGGACCCAGCTATACCCCTCCTGAGCATACACCCAAATGATGCTCCAACATATAACATGAAAATATGCTCCAGCCTTATTTCAATAGCCATGAGCTGGAAAGAAACCAGATGTTATTCCACAAAGGAATGGACACAGAATATATGGTACATTTACACAATTTATGTATTACAACTATAGCTACATTAAATTTGCAACAAATGGATGGAACTAGGTAATATTCTTTTTTTTAAAGTGCAATATGTGCTTTAAACTTTAGTAATATTCTTAGTGAGCTAAACACATCAAAAAACCACACATGATATGCACTCATTGATTAGTGGATATTTGCCCAAAGTTTTGGAATACCCACAATACATTCTACATTCCATATGGAGCTCAGGAATAAGGCAAGTCAAATGTGAATGCTCAGTCCTCCTTTAGAAGAGGAAACAACACTCACCGGATGAACTACAGCAACATAAATGGTAGAGTTGGGACTGATGGACAGGCCATTTAGAAACTGTTGACCTTGGGATTCATCAAATATGCATCCACCATACCCACAGAGTATTGTGGATGCCAAGTAGTGAATGCTGACACTTAATTGATATTGCTGTCTCCTGAGGGGCTCTGCCAGAACCTGAAAATATTCAGACCAAAAGTTCTCTGGATTCCAAGTAATGAAACTTTTGATGCATTTGATTTGAATAAAATATAATATGATCTTTACTATTAAAATTTGTATAAATAACACTTAATCAAATAAAATTTGTTTAATATTTTTAAGTGACCTGAAAGTGTGTTGTAAACTCTGGTTGTGCTGTCTATTAGAATTTCTAGGCTTTTAGAATGTAAAATATGTATAGAAGAGTACACAGTAAGGTAAGTATAATTTCTATAAGATGATCAAATCACATCTGATAGAAACCATTAATCAACTCAATATGTGTACATGTTATTTGAGTTGGGGTCTGAGATTATACATAAATATTTTTTCCTTCCATCTTTATTCAATTGAATATTACTTATTTTCATTTCAAATGTTATTCCCTTTCCCTGTTTCCAGGCCAACAGCACCCTTACCCCTCCCCCTCCCCTTCTATATGAGTGTTACCCTTCTCATCCACACCCCATTACTGCCTTCACCCCAACAATCCCACTAATTGTGGGTCCAGCCTTGGCAGGACCCAGGGCTTCCCCTTCCACTGGCGCCCCAACTAGGCTATTCATTGCTACCTATGAATTAGGAGCCCATGAGTCCATGTATACTCTTTGGGTATTGGCTTAGCCCCTGGAAGCTCTAGTTGGTTGGCATTGTTGTTCATATGGGGTATCAAGACCCTTCTGTTCTTTCAGTCTTTTCTCTGATTCCTTCAACGGAGGTCCCGTTCTCAGCTCAGTGGTTTGCAATTGGCATTCGCCTATGTATTTGCCATATTCTGACTGTGTCTCTCAGGAGAGATCTACATCTGGTTCCTGTCAGCCCGCACTTCTTAGCTTATTCCATCTTATCTAGTTTGGTGGCTGTGTATGTAAGGGATACATGTGACCAGGCTCTGAATGGGTGTTCCTTCAGACTCTGCTCTAAACTTTGCCTCCCTTTCCCCTCATATGGGTATTCTTGTTCCCCTTTTAAAGAAGGAATGAAGCATCTGCATTTTGTTCATTCTTCTTTAGTTTAATGTTGTCTGTGCATCTTGGGTAATTCGAACATTTGGGCTTATATGCACTTATGAATGTGTTCATACCATGTCATTTCATATTTACTTCCTTCCTAGTCCCAATACAGAACGATGCATCTTCTCTCACAGTCACACACAGGTATTAGGGCCACACTTGCTCTGTAGAGCACTCAACTTTGGATACATGGTTGACTATTAACTAGTACGCGGTGGTATTTGGTAATCTTTGGATTTTATTTAGTAATATTTCTGTGTATCAGAACATTAATTTTGCTCTTTCCTTTAGCAGGCATTCCCCCAAAAAGATGTATGTCATGTGCTTTATATGAAAGAAATCTCATGGTGAATATATAGTGACAGGAATCCCACAGGTCAATTCTATGTTAGACGTCTTACAAAACTATGTTGAACTTAAGGTACTGTTTCGAATACAAATTACTTCCTACAACAACCTAATGTCTCCTCCACCTATAAAACAAAGGAATGATCAGAAGTCAAGGAAATCTTCCCTTTTGGATCCTGAATTGAACGGGACTTTCCAACAAACTGGGAAGATTTCTGTCCAGTGTTTGTAAGACTTTAATTCAAGGAATTGTCTGTTAAATGTTGCACAAATCGTTGTGAAGTTCCCAGACACCTCACACCACTATGTGGGACCTCTAAGGAGAGTGATATGGCTGTTTCACTTGAATCTGGGGATGGGTCTATGAAGTGGAAAGTTAAGGATTCTTTGAAAAGTCAATAGGGTTGGATGGAGTTTTGCTGGGGCAAACATGTTAAGGAGTGTTTTACTGAAGTGGACGCAGGTGATTATCTAAGGCAGACTCATGAAATAATGTTACACTAAAAGAGACACAGGAGAGAGGGTGTTCCACTAAAGCAAACACAGGAAAGTGTGTGTGATAAAGATTCTTTGCTAAAAACATATGGATATTTCTCTGTCTTAGATTACATTGTTGAGCTACGTTGGTCAGCACTCCTTGAACTCAGGCTCATTATATACATGTCTTGGCGGCATGATATATAGAGAACACATGATGTTTGGAGGGTACAGATAGGACTCTACAGAGTGAAAGAGGGTGAGCTAGACTTGTTATAGAGCTAGTTGTACAACAATTGTGGGTCTGAATCATTGTTGACCTTTGCTTTCCTGAAAGAGTCATAGCCAAAAATTTCTACTGGTGTTACTACTGGTCCCTTCCTGCTTACTCCACCTGAGTCTGAGGCCTGGCTGCCTCTTCTAGATTGTGTCACCATTGCTACTAACCTACATATATGAAATTAGGCTACTGATGTATCTGTAAAGTGTTTGTGAGTAGAAAGAGCTGTCATTCATCGCCTGCCAAACTGTAAACTAAACTATTTCCAGACAATACCAACAACAGTTGCTCAAGAGAACCATTCAAAACAGGTCCACTTCTCCCAACCCCCAGTATCCTTTCTTTTCCACTACCTCTGTTGGGTGGTGGGGTACATGAGAGGTTAAAGCATTTAAAATCATTATTTAAAATGATTCAAAAATTAATGTTGCAGATATACCTCAGTATTCTATACCATCTTGGAGCATACACCCAAAGGACTCTACACCCTACTAGAGATACTAGCTCAATCATATTCATTTCTGCTCTATTGATATTAACCAACATTTTAAAGAGCCTAGATATCCTCAATGGAAAAAAAAGATAGAGAAATGTAGTCCTAAATTGAAAGTTGTAATATATACAAAGAGGATCTTGTGCTGATCCATATCAGTTCGGTTTGCTGCTTCAGTCTCTGTGAGTCCATATGACCTCTGCTCAGTGGATTTAGGTGGTCTCTCATTTCTGGTGTCCTCCATCTACTCTGGCTCTTACCCTCTTTCAGTCCCATCTGCTGTGGGTTTCCCTGAGATCTAATGGCTGGGAATATTTGGAGGGTTTACATTTAGAGCTGCATGTTCAAAGATCTCAGTTGCTGCACAATGATTACCACAGGACTCTTTATTTGTTTTCTTTTATTTTTATGAGAATCCTAAGTGTATGAACAAATGGGTCTCTCATTTTTTGCCTCCTTTTGTGGCTTTATTCTTTCTTTGTTTTGCCTTGTAAATTTTTGTGGTTTTGTTTTGGCCATTATACTGTATTTCTGTCCTAAGCCACATGGGGTTTAGTGTTGAGACACAAGACCCCATCCCTATCCTGGAAGCTATCACCCACTGAAAAATTCTCAAAAAGGAAATTACCTTTCTCCAATTGAGTTTCACTGGACATACAAAGACAATTCATATCAGGCCTATGTCTTTCAGTAGATGAAAAACACAAATTAACTCAATATACTGTTAAACATAATTTGTAAGGAAGACTGTAATCATAACAAACCCATATAAAAGACACATTATCCAATTATTTTATTCAAAAACCATAATTCTAGATTGGGCAGGTCTAGAGCTGTACTTACCTATTCTGCAGCTACACAGCCGTTGTTATTTCTCCTGGACATGAAGTTTTGCGACAGGGCAGCTTCTTTTTTCTCTGGATTCCTCCCTCCTCTTTGTACCTGCAACACCCTAACTCAAAGATCTAGTTCCAGCTTTCTCACTTCAATGCCCAGTAATAATATCTAGTAGTTTATTGACCAGTTACATCATGGATAAGGTGCACGCAGCATCACTTTGAGTGTGTGACAATCTGCTCATTTGGGCAACAATATCTTTAGAAACAAGTAGGTAGCATTAGAATACAAGGAAAACCATATGACTCCACTACACTCTCTCATGAATTTTGTATGGGCTCCACCCCTCATGTGTCTTATTTGTATGTATTACAATGTTCTCTTTTGTGTATTTATGAATTTTCTATGTGTTCATATTTGTTTCTTTCTGTATTATCACAGTCATATCCACTGCAAAGGGTAAAAATCATGAATCTAGCATTACTCATTGACACAGTTTTACTGAATCCAAGCAGATAGTTACAGTCATTCTCCCTCTATCTCTAACTTTTGGGGTTTGGTGTTTTGCAGTATTGAAAACTTTATGCTTTTTGATTAAATTTTTGTCTTTACTTGAGAAAGATTATATCTGATCCTGTTTAGGAAAATCCTAATATGCACTTTGTCTGTCTATTCCTTTGAAGTCTACCTTTTGCCCTGCAGATCATTAAAGATAGAAAAGCTCATAGCAAATTGAGGCCATTTCTCTAGGCTTCTATTCTGTGTATCTGCCCTTCAACAAACTCAAACAGTAATTGATGAAGGGTAAACAGGGACAAATGAAAAATTATGACTGGTCAGAAAAATAGGTTGCAGATTCAGGGTCTTCTTTTAGTATAGGCTTAGAGGTCTCTGAAAATGTACTTTAAAAATAGGAGTTCATACAGGGTATACCTCTGCAAGAATAGAACTTAGTAAATAAGAAAGAATGGCTAATATATTCTTGTCCTACTTCATAATGAAAACGATAAAATATATAGTAAAGAATGTCATTTTTATTATTTGCAATTCATAAAAAAAAGTTGGTTCAGATATTTTCTGTTTGTCTGGCATGCCAAATATTGCCAACCAAAAGATCAGGCTGTCATTCATTAAATGTGTTTAATTTGGAGGTGACATTTCTTACATTCATTAAATTTTAATTTAGGTTTAATAAAAATAAGATTATTCTCCTATGTTTGTAATTTCTAATTGTGACTAACTATTTAACCCTGGAAACATAAAGACAAGTAAGATATATATTCTGTATCATTAGGACAATTATTAGATTTCTTTGTTCTGTGAAACTTTTATGAATAAAGAGGACTGCAATTGCTACTAAATCAGAGCACAGAAGAGGCCTGGTTGATAGCAGTGCATCTTCAAGATTTCTCTGACTATCATATCTAACTTCCTCCCTCCACTCAACATAGGTATTTGAAATATAACCAAGTGATTTTTTGATGTCTGTTATTATGCCCTCCCCGTTTTCTGATTTTGTCAATTTGGATATTTTGTATTTTAGTAAATTTGAATAGGAGGTTTTAAATCTTGTTAATTTTCTGAAAGAAAAAACTCTTTATTTCACTTATTCTTTATATTATTGTTTGTTTTTATTTTATTGATTTCAGCCTCAAGTTGATTATTTCCAGCCAACTCCACCTTTCAAGTTTTTTGGTTCTTTTTGTTCTAGAGATTTAGTGTATGCTCAAAAGTATATAGTATGTGATCTCAATAAATTCTCTATGAAGACATTAATAGTAGGAACTTCCCACATAGCACTCTTTTCATTGTGATCCATAAGTCTGGGTATGTTCTGCATTCAATTGCACTGATTTCTCTGAAGTCTTCCATTTTTTCATTATTTCATCCTCGATCCAATTATTATCCAGTAGATAATTATTCATTTTCCTTGACTTTGTAGGCTTTCTCTCATTTTTTTTTCATTTTTAAGTCCAGCATTAATCCATAGTGATTGATATACACATTTGATAAGATACAGATGGTTAATTAAATTTTCCATTATCTGTTGAGACTTGATTGCTGGTCAAGTATTCAAGTATATGACCAGCTTGGGAAAATGCTCCATGAGATGTGGAGAAAATTGAATATTATTAGGTGTTTGGATGGAATTTTCAGTACATATCTGTTAGGTACATTTGAAACACAATATCTGCTAGTTTCACTAATCCCCTGCCTTATTTCTGAATGAACTGTCATTTGGTGAGCATGAGGTTCATGAAGTCTCTCACTATAATTTGTGGGCTTGAATTGCAATGTAAGCTTTAGTAATGTTTCTTTGATGAATGTGGGTGCCCTTGCCTTTGGAAAATACATGTTCAAAATTGAGATGGTGTATTGGTGGATTTTTCTTTTGAAGAATATCTGATGTCAATCCACCCACCAATTTTGATTAACTTTGAGTGAAAGTGTATTTGTTATATATTACAATGTTTACACTGGCATGCTTCTTGTATCCATTTGTTAGGAAAATCTTTTTCTAGCACTTTACTCTGTTGTAATGTCTGTTCTTGATGCTGAGGTGTAATTTTTATAAGAAGCATTTTGTTGGTCTTTTTTGCTTTTGTTCTGTTAGTTTGTGCTATGTTGTGATGGTTATTGTTGTTTGTTTGTTTTTTAATTGGGAAATTGTATTCACTGATCTTGAGAGACATTAATGGCCAATCATTGATAATCCCTGCTATTTTTATGTTTGTGTTGTCAGTTTGTGTGTGTGTGTGTGTGTTTGCTTTCTTTTGTTTGCATTTGATATAGTGCAATTATTTATTTCTTGTGTTTTATTGAGTGAAGTTAACCTCCTTGGTTTTGAGTTTTTTCTTTTAGTGTTGTCTATAGGGCTAAATTTGTGGATAGATACAATTTAAATTTAATTTTTTCGTGGAGTATCTTGTTTTCATCATCTATGGTGATTGAAATATTGCTGCATTTAATAGTCTAGGATGAGCTGGAGAGATGGCTCAGCATTTGAAAGCATTGACTACTCTTCCAGAGATCCTGAGTTCAATTCCCAGCAACTGCATGGTGGCTCACAACCATCTGTAAAGAGATCTGATACCCTCTTCTGGTGTATCTGAAGACAGCTCCACAGTATACTTACATATAATAAATATATAAATCCTTAAAAATAAATATAAATAAATAAATAAATCTTTAAAAATATTCTAGGATGTGATCTGTACTCTTTCTGAGACTGCAATACATTTTTCCAGGCCTTTGTGGCTTTTAGTTTATTTATTGACAAGTAGGAATAATTCTCATAGGTCTGACATTATATCTTACTTGACATTTCCCTCTTTCATCCTTGATATTCTGTATTCATTCCGTACATTTAGGGTTTGATTATTATTAGGCAGAGGCAATTCCTTTCCTGATACAGTTTATTTCCTCTTTTCTAAGTTTTCTGTGCATTTATAAGTATCTCATTTTTTTGGTTAAAGAAGGCTTCTTCTATGATGTTGTTGAAAATAATTTCTGGACTTCTGAACTAGGAATGTTCCCATCCTTCTATTCATATTATATCGTGATTATAAATTTTACCCTGCTTATACTCTTTCATTAATATTTGTATTGTACGTCCTGTCTAATTACATAGTTTACCATTTCCAAAATTTTCCCAATTTGTGTTTTCATTACTACTTCTATTTTAATTGGCAAGTCTTGAAAATTTCTTCACAAGTTTTTTTTTCTTTTTTATGCATTTTATAATGCTTTATGGGACTTATTGGTTTTCCCATCTTTGTTATTTTCATTTCTTCCTTAAGAAACTATTAAAGGTTCAGAACCATCTTCAAAAACTTAGTTTTAAGGCCATTTACCTGTGTTTCAATGCATTGAAATATTGAGGTCTTGCTGTCATAGGATAACTGGACAGTGGTGATGTCATTTTACCCTGGCCATTGTTGATTATGCTTTTACACTGGTGTCTTCTGACAGATGTCCTATGTTCATTATGTGCATTCATTTCTATTCCACTCTGTTATGCAGCTACAAGGATCATTACTAGACTACAACTATGTGAGAATTTTTATAAGTATTGCCCAACAATTTTGTGAGAAGAAATCCATTCAGATGATGACATTGTTGTGTGAAAATGGACATAGAGCTCAAAAGAAGCCATGCAGGGGAAGGACAATATCTATATTCTAGTACTGGATGACTTCTGCCCACTCTCCAGATTCTGGATTAGAAACAAATATTCATAACAGATCAATCTTGATGCATGGGGAGGAACATTAATGGCAGATTTTCACTTTTCAGTCATTCAGGAAACTAAAAACAGGTGCCAAGAAGGTACAGCAAGGGTTATTATTGTATTCAAGCAGAATTTACTCCTTTCATGTAGGCACATATAACATAGTTAAGTAAACAAAACCTGTAAGAGAAATGTAGTCAAGGAAGCCACAGCAGAAGTGAGTTCAGAGCACCAGTTAAATAGGTTTTGATGTTTTAAATGAAAATTTTTATACTGCAAATGCCGAAAAAAAAAGTCATAGTTCATTAAACCTCTTAGACATAACAAACACAGTTTCTCTAATAGTAGAATTAACTTCAACATCAAATAATTAGTCCCAAATTCTTCTTTATAATACAAAATAACTATTTCTAGGGTGCTAGAATTGAGAGAGGTTCCACAACTACCAAATCCTTAGAGGAACTGAGAGATTAGAAGTCCTATAACCATCAGCTTTCAGACCAGGTAAAAATTGTTCTCCTTCCTATTCTAATTACAGCAAAGAATCTTTACTTAATTGAAGACATTAAAATAACATATATCTCAATTATGATACTTAATAGAGCCCAAACAAAAATGCTCAATATATTTATGAACAAAGTTTAATACATCATTATAAATCAAATAATCTCTTATAGTAGTACTCTTTAAATAATATATATTACTTTTTCAGTTATGAATATAAAACTTTAGTCCATATTCATATTATCCCCCCTCCATCCTATTTCTACAGCTAAGTTTTGCTACTTTAGTTTAATGTCTACTCCATTATTCATTGGTCTTTACATTCATTTCCCTAAAATTATCAAATTGTAATTTTTATTCTATAAACTTCAATGTATTCATCACATACTATCTGGTAAGATAAACTGTAATGGAGGCATGTAAAAAAAAAACCCACAAAACTATGGCTGGGCAGATTGCTGAGTGGTTATAGTACTAGCTGGCCTTCATGAGGACCCATGTTCAATTTCCATTATCCACATGAAAGCATGTAAATATCTTCCACTCTAAGTCTCCTCTAAGAAATATGAAATCCGCATATCTATAGGACAAATAAAAATGAACATAGAATTTCACAAATAAATTAATATTTAAAAAGGACAAATATAAATTAAAGCTGTAGAAATATTATAACACATAATTAATATTTTAATGAAATATGGTATGTTACTTCATTTTCTCTCAGACACTTGCACTGTTTATTGCTGTCCCTAAACAGCAGAACAAAGATATAGCAGAAATGTATGCAAATAAGTTCCTACCATGCTCAATAAAATCTGCCCAGCGTTGACCCTGAAATCCAGGCAGAAACCTCAAGCCCTGTCTTCCCATTCAGCACTGACAACAGAACATTAAGAATAATGTTTCTCCTGGAGTTGGTTTCCGTGATTGCTCTTTTTCAAGGTAATTATAGATAACAAACATTATGAGATTTCATTTGTGATAGTGACAGTGGGCTTTCAGGACAGTTTTTTTTTTAATCAGTATTCTTTCTGTTTGCAGGTGTGCATTGTGAGGTGCAGCTTGTCGAGTCTGGTGGAGGACTGGTGCAGCCTAAAGGGTCATTGAAACTCTCATGTGCAGCCTCTGGATTTGACTTCAATACTTATGCCATGAGCTGGGTCCGCCAGGCTCCAGGAAAGGGTCTGGATTGGATTGCTAGCATAAGCATTAAGACTCATAATTATGCAACATTTTATGCTGATTCAGTGAAAGACAGATTCACCATCTCCAGAGATGATTCACAAAGCATGGTTTACTTGCAAATGAACAACTTGAAAACTGAGGACACAGCCTTGTATTACTGTACAGTGGCACAGTGAGAAGTCTTTATTGTGAGAATAGACAATAACCTCCAGTTCAGATACTCATGACCTGCAGGAGGCGCTCAGTACACAAAGATCTCAGATCAGTAGCAACTTACATACACACATATTTGATATTTTATTTTTGAATATGCACACACTATCTGATGTCTTTTTGTTGGTGTTCATCTTTACAACTATAAACTAGGAATTTGATCATGTCTTGAGATATAAAGTTTAGAGTTCACTGTTTTGAGTGTCATATTTTAAAACATATATATCACCAAAACCTTTTATTTGACAAAAGGGAGTACTGCCAGGAATTACGAGGGCACAGGAACCATGGAGCAGACTGGGATGGGTCTCCATTTGCACCCAGTGCTGGGGATGTCCCATGGCACTCCAGGCCCAAAACTTATCCTTAGAGTCCTGATTTCCTAGGAGTGCTCTCACAACTAAGCCCACAGGTGGGACCCCAATGTCACTCCACTGACTGTCCAAGGAGATAAACTCCAGGAGCTTACATAATACAAGAGCCACTGGATGTCCTGAGAGAGGAACAGTCCTTCTTGTATACAATTGGGTCAAGAGCTAAAGCTGTCCCACATCTTTCTAGACCCAAAATCAGCACAGAACAGCTGGTCTTCCAGGAGTCATCTCAATTCTAAGAACACAGGCTTACAGCCCCAGAGAAGGAATAAGATCCAGTCAGAGATGGAAAAACCAAATAACATCAGAGATACCCAGAATATAGGCAACAGACACCAAGACTAAGTGCCATCATCAGACTACAGTTTTCCCACAACAGAAAGTACTGGATATCCCGACACACAGTAAAGGAAAGATGTAGATTTAAAATCACATCTCATAATGATGACAGAGGACTTTAAGGAGAAATCAAAAAACTTCCTTAAAGAAATACAGGAGAACACTGGTAAACAGGTATATTCCCTTAAAGGGGAAACACAACAATCCTTTAAAAAGTTACAGGAAAACTCAACCAAACAGCTGAAGGAATTAAACAGAAACA
This sequence comes from Rattus rattus, assembly GCF_011064425.1. Taxonomy (NCBI): domain Eukaryota; kingdom Metazoa; phylum Chordata; class Mammalia; order Rodentia; family Muridae; genus Rattus; species Rattus rattus. The sequence continues at coordinate 122,686,145 of NC_046160.1, read as the reverse complement.
CGCTGGATATTTTTTTTGGTGTAACTTTGTTTAATGAAATCGTTAGTTTGTCAAACATTGTCCAAAGACATGCAAAATTCACATTGAACATTTCTAAGGTTTACAAAGATGCATGTGAACAGAACAAAAAAAACTGCTCTGTGGCTAATATCTCTGAAACAGTGAAGAAAATTTTCAGGAAAGAGGAAATTCCAGCATCCTCTGACCACAATGCCCTACTCCCCGTTGCTTAACATGTGTGAGAACTGGGTAGAAAATCCATTTTACTGAGCACAGAGATTTTGTTATCTCATGTTGTTTAAAAAGCTCGAATTACCCAGGATACAATCCACAGAACACAGGAAAGCTCAAGAAGAAGGATGACAAAAAGCTGATGCTCCCTATCATTTCTTAAAAGGGGAAAAATATCCATAGGAGGGGATATAGAAGCAAACTTTAGAGCAGCAACTCAAGGAACAGCCATTCAGAGCCTGCCCCACATGTGGTCCATATATATAAAGCGACCAAAACTAGATAAGATGGATGAAGCTAAAAAAAATGCATGCTGAAAAGGACCGGATATAGATATGTCCTGAGAGGCACATCCAGAACATGTCAAATACAGAGGCCAATGCTAGCAGCAAACCATTAAACTGAGAATAGGACACACTTGGGGGAATTAGAGTAAGTATTGAAAGAGTTGAAGTAGATTGCAGACCCATAAGAAAAACAATGCCAATTAACAAGATCTTCCAGGGACTAAACCACTACCGAAAGACTATACATGGACTGACACATGGGTCCAAGTGCATATGTAGCAGAGAATAGTCTTGTTGTGACATCCGTCTAAAGGGAAGCCCTTTGTCCTTCCAAATTTTGACCCCCAGTGCAGGGGAATATGAGGGGAGCACTAAGGGGGATGTATGGGGATATACCCACATGGGAGATGGGGAAGAGAGAGGGTAGGGGATTATGAACAGAAAACCTGGAAGGAGAATAATATTTAAAATGTATGTACAGAAATATATATAATAAAAAAATTAAAAAATAAAGTGGTCAGAAACAGAGATCATTATAAATTTGAAGCTACTCATGAAGAACAAATAGAAATTACAAATATAAGATACAGAAAATTGACAATTAGTAAAATTAATGAAATATCACTTTATTCTATGGAATTATGGAGTACCAACTGCAGATGGCATATACTCTTCCTTGCTGGATTTATATAATACTCATTATATTTGTCTTATACTAAATGCCTGGTCTTGCTGTGTAGAACTACTTTCCATAGGAATCAGGAGTGAAATTTCCTGAGAGCTTCTCTCTTTCCTATCACAGACTGAATCCTCATAAGTTATAAAGCTGTAGTCTCCCATCAGAGTCTCACCTGAAATGGGAATGCAAATCTATGATGGCTTCATCCCACACTTTGTTTGAAAGTCTAAGCTAAGCCTGGACTGTCAGTGGTATGCAGTCATGGACAAACTTACTTCCACATTCCTTCTGCTGACTGTCCCTTCATTCGAATGCTTTGTAAGGAATGAACTTTTTTATTCTCATCTTAATTCAACCTCCTGTTCTGCCTTTTTTCCTTATACAGCTCTCTTGTGTTGGGTTTCTCTAAAGGAATCTGGCTCTGGGATGTTGTATTCCTTCTTGAATTTGACCTACATTTTCTATGAGTTATCACTGAGTACTGCCAGCATGGGTGTGACCTGATTCTGTAAGCCCTCAGAAAAGGGACTGGAGTGTATGATAAACATTTGGTGCGATGATGGTAAGTCATACAACCCATCAATGAAGAGCTGGATCACAATTTCCCAAAACAGCTTCAACAATCAGATATTCCTTCAAGATAACCAGAGTGGATTGTGTAGATACAACCACATAATACTGTGCTTGAAGAGCATATTGACACTGCCTTCCTTGGTTTTCAGCCATACAGTATTTCATGATGGTTCTCAGCACTGCACTTTCATTTAAAAGTTCAGAAGGTTTGGGAGCAAGCTTTGGGGTTTCCTATTCTTTTTACTTTAGTGCTCCTGGATTCTGTTATATAATAGCTCCTCTTAAAAATTGTTCATGAATAGCGATTTTTTTTAAACTAAGGATATCTGTTCTCTAACTAGTGTGTTCAGATAGCTGGATGTACTGTCTTTGGCCTAAACTTATTGTAAGAGCAGATTCAAAATTATTGTAATGTTTGCCTTCAGTAAGCAATTGACTATGGAAATATTGACAGTTTTGAATAAGCATTTATAAATTGAGTCATTGAGTGAAGGGGCTGTATGGTAAGCCTATTATGTACACATTATAGTACAAGTAGGATGGGGATGAAAAAAGTAGCTTATGGAGAGGAACTCGGAAAAGGGTATAACATTTTAAATGTAAATAAAGAATATCTAGTAAAAAATAAATATAAAAATAGTATTAGCAATGTGTTTCAAAATTAAAATGCACAAATTCAATCCAATAAAACATTGTATAAAAGTTGATTTTAACCCCTGCTTATGACAAATTAAAAAACATTACTATATGGTTGAAGAAGGTAATTTTGCCACTCAGAATATTCACCACATTAGTAAGACATAAATGCAGGCCAGCAAGAAGAAGCAGGGTTTGAATCTTTTGACATGCTAATGTCATTTATGTAGAAAAGAAAATGAATCCCATACAAGAAATTTTTGTAATTATCAGCATTAACCTCAATAAACTGATATTCTAAAATTACAACAGGGAACCACTGATTGTTATTATATATTGTATTATAGTATATATTAATTTATTACATTAAACAAATTATTAAATATTTTGGAGGTAAATGTGAAAAGTAGCATGGATACAGTACCTGGGACATCACGCCAGATTGAAGGACTTTCATTCCTTCAACACAAAAATTAAAAATGAGGATGTAATCTTGGGAGAGATCTGGAGAACTTGAACAGATGAAGGTACCCTCCCTATCTAGAATGCTGTAGGAGGAACGTTGACTATACTCATGTGCACTTGGCAATTCTACTGTGGAGGAAAGAATGTCACCTCTTCTTCGACATTACAATGCTAAAAGTGCACAGGAGCACTGTGCAAATAGTTTCCACCAAATCACTAAGAACCATATATTAAGGCATAAATTGCTATCTTGACTAAGCATCCTTTGTTCTAGGAAAAGATAGTCAGAGAAAAAAAAATGAATGATGAAACCATCTAATAAAGACAAGTGTGTTAAAAAAAAAGTGAAGGCTGAAGGAGCTGCTCTTCCTTCTCTACCTTCCTTGTGATGAGGGATTCCCATGGCAACACCGTGTAACCAGGTCTCCTACTGTTCTGCAGCAGAGTTGCATGGGTTCAGCACTGGGCATGAACCATGCAGGACTGTGCCCCCAAGTCGAATCATTTATTCCAGCGAATATCCTTCCTAATAGAGGAAAGAAGATGCAAATAGATTTAAAGATTCTGTTGCTGAAGGTGAAGAAAATGAATGGATGATGACACCATGCTTATATATTCAATTGTTTTTTTTCCGTTCACGAAAGTCCGCACATCCACACATAATAAAAAAAAAACATATCTGCAATATCAACTATCAAAGAATATTTACTATGCTCTCTTTGAAGTCTTGTTAGAGGAGATTCATGTATCTTATTATCTGTGCAGTTATATGAGGTAAGGACAGGATATCTTACAGTCCCTTAGGACTCTGTTACTCTCCATATATTTTTGTGTACCTACTTACTACACCACTTCTTTTCAGATGATGAGTTGGATGTACACCACGCTCTGCAGGTCCTGATCAACTTTAAGGCAGGATTGTTTCTGAACAAACAGGAAACTGCCACTCGAACCCCAGTAGGTACTGTATTACAAGTTCCACAGACGAAGCACTTTGACTCGAAACGGAGGAGGTCTCCTGAAGCTGGTGTGGAACTCTCTAGCTAGAGAAATATATTGATCCATACTTCTCAAGGCAGTCTGTCTGTTTTATCTTCTATTTCCTTTTCTATATTTATGAGATGTTCCTGATAGTCTGGACTGAGAATTTAAACTAGAAAATTGGATAAAAATATCACCCATTGAGATGGCGTCACTGGCCTTGATCTTTTTTCCAAGAGATCCAGCATGTTTAAAATAGTACTTTGATGAAATTCCTCCCAACAATAAATGAACTTGTATGACATGTATGGGTTGTAGGGATTGTAATTGAGTTCAGTCCTGACTATTTTGGTATAGAAACCGTGGTTGTTATGCAAGTTTTAAATTGAAATTTGAGCTTTTTTAGTAAGACATAAGCTATATGTTAGAAAAAGATTACCCATAGAAGTTTATTAACTTCTTCAGGATCTAGAGATCATTAACGAGTGTCCCTGTAGATCTTTGAACACACTCCTGGTGGTTTTCTATTAACTACAAGTGATTTTTTGTACTTTATTTTGTTAAGTGATACTGGTATCTCTTTCATTTGTAATTGATTCTTTGAACACACACTTTTGAAATTGTATTACCTGAATGATTTTATATTTCCTTGTGTCTGATGATTGTGATAATTGTTCTTTGTAACTGCTTCAGTTAACACAACTTTAAGGATTGTAATACCTGCTTTTCCTTCATAAACACCCTGTTTGAAACCTGAAAAATACCCTCAGATTCAAACTGACTCTGTTTTTGTTTCTGTTTGTCACTGGTAACTCCTTACCCACCTTATCTTTTAGGACCCATGTCCCAGGAAACCCCACATCTGGGTGGTATGGTCCATGACAGGTAACTTCTATTGTTTCTTGAAAAAAAAAGTTTTGACTTGAGTGTTTGCTCAGCTTCAGGGTTAAACTGATATACTAAAAGACTTTTCAGTGACAGCTCCATATGTTATACATATTTTATTCTTTTCCTTCAGGGCATGTAGGCTATCCTTGAAGTTGTATGCCCAGAATTATGTTCCCCATCCTTAGAGACATTATCCATTTTCACCCAACAGATCCACAAACCTCATAGAATTATATGCTGTTTGTTCAACTTCTGTTCTTGCATTTTGTAAAACAGCACTAACTATTTAAAATTATAAACACAATGCCAAGGAGGAAGAAAAATAAATTAGAGCTTGTTCTTAATCAAAAATTTTGTGTTAAAATAAGGGCAAAGAATTACTCCTAAAAATTATCAAAATATTCTTCTTGTTTTCTCATTCATTTGTTTTTTATTTATTAGATTTGGTTTCTTAAAATTTCATAAATGTATATAATACAATGTAGTTACACTCACCACATATCTTTTCGCTGTTTTGTGAGGCCTCCTATTCTCCTTATAAGCCCCATTCTATGTTCATTGCAATATCAATTTGTTCCATTTTTGGACTCATTGGGTTTTACCAGGATTGTCTAAGCATCCATGGATGGAAGACTATCTACTGGGATCTGGTGTGATTACAGGTATGCATACAAGCAAAATTAATTGTTCATCCAGGATCTATCAGGATTCATTAGTTCACTGGTGGTATAGTACAGTAGTATAGCAGTATAGTAATAGCCTCGAGTTGATTATTTCTAGTCATCTACTCCTTTCAGGTTGTTTTTTTTATTCTTTTTGTTTTTGATATTTCAGATATGCTCAAATTTAGATAACATGCGATCTCAATTAATTCTCTATGAAAGCATTCATATTAGGAACTTGATGCTTTGCACTCTTGTGTTCCCTAAGTCTGGTATATTCTTTACTAAATTTCATTGATTTCCCTGAAGTCTTTCACTCTTTCTTTATTTCATTCCTGATTCAGATATCATCAAGTAGATAATTTTTCAGTTTCTTAAGTTTATTGTGTCCCCTAAGTCTGGTATGTTCTTTACTAAATTTCATTGATTTCCCTGAAGTCTTTCACTCTTTCTTTATTTCATTCATGATTCAGATATCATCAAGTAGATAATTGTTCAGTTTCTTAAGTTTATTGGCTTTCTGTCATTTTCTTTTTTTATGTTCAGCATTAATCCAAAGTGATTTGTATACACATCTGATGTGATACAGATGGTTATTTAAATTCTCCCTTACCTGTTGAGACCTGATTTGTGGTCACGTATATGGCTAATTTGGGAAAATGTTGAAAGAGATGATGGGAAAAATGTGTATTCTTTTGTGTATGTATGAAATTTTCTGTAGATATCTGTTAGGTCCTGCCTTATTTCTGGATAAACTGTCATTTGGTGAGTATGAGGTTGATGAAGTATCTCACTATAATTTATGGGGTTGGATGTGTGATTTAAGCTTTAGTAATGTTTTTTGATGAATGTGGGTGCCCTTGATTTTAGGAAATACATGTTAAAAAATGAAATGATATATTGTTCGAATTTTTTCTTTTGAGGAGCTTCTGATGTCCATACCTCCACCTATTTTGATTAACTTTTGGTGAAGGTATATTTATTAGACATCAAAATGGCTACACCAGCATGCTTCTTGTATCCATTTGCTAGGAAAAAAACTTTTTCTAGCACTTTACTCTGTTGTAATGTTTATTCTTTATACTGAGGGATGATTTTTGTAAGAAGCATTTAGATTGTCCTTTTTTGCATTTGTTTTGAGAGTCTGTGTTATTTTGTGGTTGTTATTGTTTCTTTTTTTTTTAATTGGGGACTTTAATTTATTCATGTTGAGACATCAATGTCCAATGATTGATCATTATATTTTAAATTTATATTGTCAGTTTTTATTTGTGTGCATGTGCGTGTGTGTGATAACGTGTGCGTGTGTGTGTGTGTGTGTGTGTGTGTGTGTGTGTGTGTGTGTGTGTGTTTTCAATTTGGTAAAGTGTAATTATTTATTTTCTGTGTTTTATTAAGGGTGATTGACCTCCTTGGTTTGAGTTTTCCTTTCAGTGGTGTCTATAGGGCTGGATTTGTGGATAGATACAGCTTAAATTTAATTTTTCATATAATACCTTGTATTTTTTGTAGCCTATGGTCATTAAAATTTTCAGGGAATTCAACAGTCTAGGATGAGATGCTTGCTCTTTCTGGTCTACCATACATTATCCCGGGCCCTTCTGCCTTTTAGGTTTTTTTGTTGAAAAGTGGGAATAATTCTCATAGATCTGCCTTTATTATCTTACTTGGCATGTCTCCACTTACACTCTTGATATTCTGTCTTCATTCTGTATATTTAGGATTTGATTATTATTAGGCAGAAACAATTACTTTACTGATTCAGTTTGTTTCTTCTATTCTAAGTTTTTTGTACATTTACAAGTATCCCAATATTTGGGTTAAAGAAAGCTTCTTCTATTATGTTGTTGAAAATAATTTCTGGACCACTGGTCTAGGAATGTTCTCTTCCTTCTGTTTATATTATATCGGGATTATTAATTTTACCCTGCTTGTATTCTTTTGTTCATATTTGTATTTTGGTTCTATCCACTTAACTAGTTTTCCATTTCAAATTTCCCATAGTTGCATTTTACTAGGTCTACTTTAGTGGCGAGGCATAAATTTTTCTTCACCTGTTTGTTCCTTTGTGTGTGTGTGTGTGTGTGTGTGTGTGTGTGTGTGTGTGTGTGTGTGTGCATTTTCTTGAAAGGCGTTAAGAGATTTTTTGGTTTGCTCCATTTTTGTTAGTGTTTTTCTTGATTTCATTATGAGATATTTTCATTTCTTCATTAATAAATTATTAATGTTTCAGAACCTTCTTCAAAACTTGGTTTTTAGGATATTCCCCTGTCCTTCAATGCATTGAAACATTGAGGTTACACTGTCAAGAATAGCTGGACTGTGATGATGTCATTTTACCCTGGCCACTGTGATTGTGCTTTTACACTGGTGTCTTCGGACTGGTGTCCCATGTTCATTTTGTGCATTCATTTCCCTTCCAGTAGCTTATGCAACTACAAGGATCGTTACTAGAGTGCAACAATGTGCAGATTTGCATAAGTATTGACTGACAATTTTTGTGAGAAGAAATCCATTTAGATGATGACATCTTTATTTGCAAATAGGCATAGAAGCCATGCAGCAGAAGTAAAATATCTATATTCAAGTACTGGATGACTTCTGCCCATTCTCCAGATTCTGGATTACAAATAAATATTCATACCAGATCAGTCTTGACACATGTGGGGTAAACATCAATGGGAGATTTTCCATTAACAGCCACTCAGGACCCTAAAAACAGTTGCCCAGAGTATACATCAAGATTTATTACTGTACCCAAAGAGAATTTACTTCTTTCATGGAGGCACATATAACCCAGTTACTTAAACAAAACCTGTAAGAGAAATGTAATCAAGAAAGTCACAGAAATGAATTCAGACCACCAGCTTTGTAGGTTCTGTTGTTTTAAATGAAATTGTTTCCTGCAAATGTGGAAAAAAATAATGTCACATTCCATTATAAGCCATAATAAACCCAGTATCTATAATGTTGGAATAATTTAAATATTAAGTGATTAATCCCCAACTCTTCTTTCTAATGCAAGGCTAACTATTTCTAGAGTGCTAGAATTGAGAGAGGTTCCACAAGCACCAAATCATTAGGGAAATTCGAGAGAGTGTAAGTCCTACAAACATGGTCCTTCAGACCAGATAAAAGATTGTTCTCCTTCCAATCCAACTCTACATAGAGTTAAACAGAACAATTTGCAAATTCATCTGGAATATAAAAAAACTCCAGGATAGCTAAAACTATCCTCTACAATAAAAGGACTTCTGGAAGAATCACTATCCCTGAACACAAACTCTATTAAATAGCAATAGTGAAAAGAACTGTAAGGCATTGATGTTGAGACAGGCAGATAGACAAGTGGAATAGAATTGAAAACCCAGAAATGAATCCACACATCTATGGTCCTTGATTTTGACAAGACAAAACCATCCAATGAAAAAAGAAGATAGCATTTTTCAGCAAATGGTGCTGTTTCAACTGGAGAGTCCCAGCATAGATAATGCAGATCAATCCATTCTTATCACCCTTTAGAAGCTTAAGTTCAAGTGGATCAAGGACCTCCACATCAAACCAGATACACTCAAACTAATAGAAGAAAAAGTGGGGAAGAATCTCGAACCAATGGGCACTAGAGAAAGTTTCCTGAACAAAACACCAATGGCTTATGCTCTAAGATCAAGAATAGACAAATGGGATTTCATAAAACTACAAACCTTCTGTAAGGCACAGGACACTATTGTTAGGACAAAACAGCAACCAAAAGATTGGGAAAATATCTTTACCAATCCTACAACAAATGGAGGGCTTATATCCAAAATATACAAAGAATTCACAAAGTTAGACTGCAGGGAGACAAATAATCCTATTAAAAATGGGGTTCATAGCTAAACAAAGAATTCACAGCTGAGGAATGCCGAATGTTTGAGAAGCACCTGAAGGAATGTTCAACATCTTTAGTCATAAGGGAAATTCAAATCAAAACAACCCTGAGATTCTACCTCATTGCAGTCAGAATGTCTAAGATCAAAAACTGAGGTGACAGCAAATGCTGGCGAGGATGCGTAGAAAGAGGAACACTCCGCCATTGTGGGTGGGGTTTCATACTGGTGCAACCATTCTGGAAATCAGTCTGGAGGTTCCTCAGAATATTAGACATTGTACTACCTGAGGACCCAGCTATACCTCTGTTGGGCATATACCCAAAACATGCCACAATATATAACAAAGACACGTGTTCCACTATGTTCATATCAGCCTTATTTATAATAGCCAGTAGCTGAAAAGAACCTGGATGCCCTTCAACAAAGGAATGGATATAGAAAATGTGGTACAACTACACAATGGAATACTACTCAGCTATCAAAAAAATGACTTTATGGAATTCATAGGCAAATAGATGGAACTGGAAAATATCATCCTGAGTGAGGCAATCCAATCACAGAAAAACACACATGGTATGGACTCACTGATTAGTGGCTATTAGCCCAAATGTTTGAAATACCCTAGATGCACAGAACACATGAAACTCAAGTAGGATGACCAAAATGGGAATGCTTCAATCCTTCTTTAAAAGGGGAACAAGGATATCCTTGGGAGGGAATAAGGAAGCAAAGTTTAGAACAGAGGCTGAAGGTACACGCATTTAGAGCCTGCCCCATATGTGGCCCATACATATACAGCCACCAAACTAGATAAGATGGATGAAGCAAAGAAGTGCAGGATGACAGGAATTGATGTAGATCTCTCTGAGAGACACAGCCAGAATATGGCAACACATAGGCAAATGTAGATCTCCTGAGAGACACAGCCAGAATACGCAAATCCACTGAACTGAGATCGGAACCCCATTGAAGGAATCCTAAAAGGACTGAAAGAGCTTGAAGGCTTGAGTCCCTATGGAACAACAATGTCAAACAGCAGAGTTTCCAGGTACTAATCACTACCCAAAAGATTATACATGGACTGACCCCTGGGTTTCCCAGTACATAAGTAGCAATGAAGTAACCTATTAAGGGCACCAGTGGAAGGCGAAGCCCTTGGGTCTGCCAATACTGAATCTCCAATGAACGGGATTGTTGAGGGCAGGGCAGTAATGGGGGAGGATGGGGAGTGGAACACCTATATAGAAGGGGATGTTCAGGGGTTAGGGTGATGTTGGCCTGTAAACTGGGATAGGTATTAACATTTGAAATGTGAATAAGAAATACCCAATTTAAGAAAATGGTGATAAAAAAGAAAACAAAAGATTGAAGAGTTTATCCCAGGAGGAGAAGATACGATAAAAGTTATTGACTCCATAATCAAAGAAAATGCAAAAAGCAAAAAGCTCCTTACCCAATATATCCTGGAAATCCAGGACTGAATAAGAAGACCAAACGAAAGGTAATAGGTATAAATGAGAAATGAATTCCACCTTTAAGTGCCAGTAAATATCTTCAACAATATTATGGAAGAAAACTTCCCTATGCTAAAGAAAGAGATGCAAATGAACGTAAAAGAAATGTAAAGAATTTCAAAAACACAGTAAATAAAATGAAACTCTTCCCATTACATAAAAATAAAAACCCCAAATTCACAAAACAATGAATGAATATTAAAAGAAGTGAGGGGGAAAGGAACTAGCAACATATAAAGGAAAACCAATCAGAATTACAATAGACTTCTCAACACAGAGTCTAAAAGCCAGAAGATCATGTTCAAATGTCATACAGAACCTAGACAGAGACCCTAAAAGAATGTAAATACTATAACTTGCAAAACTCTCAGTTAAGATACATGAAGAAAACAAGATGTCCCATGATAAAAAAAATTGCACAGTATTTTTCCACAAACCCAGCCTTACACAGGATTATAGATGATAAATTCCAACACAAGGTTGGAAACTAGACTCTGGAAAAAGCAAGAAAATTATCTTCTTTAAACAAACCCAAAAGAAGATTGGCACAGAATTATAATTCCACATCTAACAACAAAAATAGTAGGAAACAACAATCCTTGGCCCCTAATATCTCTCAATATCAGTAGCATTCAATTTCCCAATAATAAGACATAGACTAAGTGGCTAGATACATATAGAAGACACAGTGCTTTGCTGCAGGATGGAAACATACCTCAGTGACAAAGACAGGTACTACCTCTGAGTAAAAGGCTGAAAAATTTTCCAAGCAAATGATGCAAAGGAACAAACTCCTGTAGCCATTCTAATCTTAATAAAATAAAATTTTAACCAAAAGTTATTTAAAAAGTTAAGAACACTAAATAGTCAACAAAGGAAAAACCTACCAAAATGAGCTCTCAAATATGAACATCTATGCTCCAAATGCAAGGACACACATATTCATGAAAAGAAACTCTAGTAAAATTCAAAGCACACATTGCACCTCACAAAATAATAATGTGAGACTTCACCACCCAACTCTCAGTAATGAACAGATCATGGAAATATTAAAATAACAGAGACACAGTGAAGTTAACAATTTATGAACCAAATGGATTTAACAGATATCTATAGAACATTTCATCCTAAAACAAAAGAATATAGCTTCTTCTCAGCACCTCATGGTTCCTTCTACAAAACTGACAAATAACTGATCACAAAATTGACATATTTCCCTGTGTCCTATCAGATCAACACGGAATAAGGCTGTCTTCAATTACAACAAAAAAGACAGAAATTCCTTATATACTTGTGAACTAAACAATGCTCTACTTAGGGATAATTTGGTCAAGTTAGACATAAAGAATGAAATTAAATTCTTTTTAGAATTTAATGAAAATTAATCACAACATACCCAAACTTATGGGACACAAGGAAAGCAGTGTTAAGAAAAACATTCACAGCTCTTAGTGATTCCAAAGAGAAACTGAGAGAGGATAGAGTAGCAGCTTGACAGCACAACTGAAAGCTCTAGAACAACAACAAAAAATATATTCCCAAGAGGAGTATACATCAGGAAATAATCAAACTCAGAGTTGAAATGTAAAATATAGAAACATATAGAACTGTAAAAAGAATCACGATACCAGGAGCTGGTACTTGGAGAAAACCAAGAAGATAGATAAGGCCTTAGCCAGACTATCCAGAGAACAGAGGAAAGGTAGCCAAATTTACGTAATCAGAATAAAAAGGGAGAATAACCACAGAAACTGATGTAATTCAAAAAAATATTCAGATTCTCCTACATAAGCCTATACTCAACGAAACTTGAAAGTCTCAATGACATGGACAGTTTTCTAGAAAAATACCAGGTACCAAAGTTAAATTAGGGTGAAATAAATCATCTGAACAGTTACATATGCCCAAAGTAATAGAAGGTAGTCATTAAAAGCCTCCCAACCAAAAAAGCCCAGGACCAGATGGTTTTAGTGCAAAATTGTATGAGCCCTTCTAAGAAGACATGATACCAACACCCTTCAAACTATGGAAAAAATGGAAACAGGAATAACAATATTCTATTCCTTTCTATGAAGCCACAATTATGGTTATATCTAGAAAAAACAAGTTGTAACACAGGAAGAGAATTTCAGACCTATTTCCTTACAAATATCAATGAATAATATTCAATAAAATTCTCACAAACAGAATCCAATAACAAATGAGAACAATCAGCAATCATGATCAAGTAGACTTCATTCCAGAGATGCAGGGATGGTTTAATATGTGGAAACCAATCAACATAATCCATTACATTAACAAGCTCAACTAAAAAACCTACATGATCAGAAAATTGGACATAGTACTACACAAGACTCAGCTATACCACTCATGTGCATATACCTAAATGATGCTGCATCATATAACAAGAACACCTGCTCCACTCTTTTCATAGCAGCCTTATTTTAATAGCTAGAAGCTGGAAAGAACAGAGATTTTTTCCACAGAGCAATGGACAAGGAAAATATGGTACATTTATACAACACAGTACTACTCAGGTATTAAAACAACATTAAATTCTCAGCAAATCAATGTAACTAGAAAATATCATTCTGAGTGAGCGAAAACAGTCACAAAAGAAGACACATGGCATTCACTCATTTATGAGTGGATATTTTCCCAAAATCTCAGAATACCCAAGATACAATCTACAGACCACATGAAGCTCAAGAAGAAGGAAAAGCAAAATGTGAATTCTTCAGTCCTTCTTAGAATGGCAAAGAGAATACTCGAGGGATGAAATACAGCAACATAAAATTGTAGAGCAGGGACTGATGGAAAGGCCATCTAGAAACTGTTGACCTTGGGATCCATCCCATATGCACTCACCATACCCAGACAGTATTGTGGATGCCAAGAAGTGCATGCTCACAGATACCTGATATTACTGTCTTCTGAGTGACTTGTAGGCAACCATTGTTTTGAGAATGGGGTCCCCAACTGAGGAGTTAGAAAAAGGACAGAAAGACTTTAAGGGTTTTCCAACCATATAGGAAGAGGAGCAGTATCAATCAACCTGACTCCCCAGATCTCCCAAGAACTGAAGAATCAACCAAAGAGTGACCCATGTCTCCAACCATATATCTAGGAGAGGATGTCCTTTTAGGGCATTAGTGGGAGGAGAGGCTCTTGGTCCTTTGAAGACTTTATGCCTCAGTGTAGTGGAATGCCAGGGCAGGGTGTTAGGGTAGAATAATTCTGTGGCTGTTGAGCATCCTCAGAGAAGCAGGGGAGTGTGATAGGATCATGAGTTTCCAGAGGGAATCTGAGAAAGAGGATAACATTTGAAATTTTCCAAAACCCTGGGATGGTGATGGCTATTAGTCTCTGAGACAGAGAGCCAATCTCACATTCAAGCCTACACCAATCAGTGACATTTTTTATTTAATTCTATATGATTTTAATTTGCATTTTTGCATTCCATATAGAAACATATCAAAGCAATAAAAGTGTTGTCCATATTACAAAAAATGTAGTTAAGGAAAAAATTCAACAAAAGAAAAGAAATAAAATGAAATCATGAATATTTTAGGTAAATGAATAGAACCAGAAAAAGAACATCATGCTAAGTGAGGTAACTCAGACCCAGAACAAACAAATAGTGCAAGTATATATGTAAAAAGTAAAGGACATAGACCTGTGGTGGGTCATGAATGGCTCCCTAGGAAGTAGAAATATGTATGGGAGAGAGTAAGACCATCTGAAAACCATGGCTGCAGACAGGAAGAAAAAAAAATTAAAAAGAACACACAGTACAGGTAACATGGTTTGCTGTTTCATATATATGGAAATGACCCTGAAACTGGCTGAGACCTAAAATATCTCTCTCCACAACTTCTTATTTTCATAGCCTATGGATCTTGTTGGCCACAGCATCCTCAAGATTCATCACTTCATTCTTTCATACAACATTAATGAAGATTTATATTGCAATTTGCTTGTACGATCAAACTAATTCTAAATAAGTCTTTTGTCCACTGAAACAAGCATCAAATGTTCATCCTTAACTGATGTGTTCAGCTTACTCAGTTCATGCAAATAAATTCAGAGAACTAAACATTGGCTGTAATGTTTACATGTCAGAGAATGAAACCCCAAGAAGGCAGACTGGACAGGATTTCTCACTGGAGATGCTATGATGATCTGTTGCTCCAGCTCCCTCAATGATTCTGGCTGTAGCAATGCTGTTTCCAGTGACTTGCTTTGAGAACAGTTTCAGAAAGGGATGCTAAATTTTGATGATCTTGGATCACCAGCCTTTCAGAATCTTCCTGTCATGATTTCAGTTAAGCCATGCAATTTCTTAAGACCTTATGACTGGAGAACAAATAATGAATGCCAACCAGTTTTATTTTGACTCACATTTTTTCCAATTTCCTTTTGGGCTTGACAGAAACTTTTCACAGTAATTCAGCAGGAAGCAATTTTAACAAAACTGTGGATCTAATCACTTACAATGAGGTGGATGGTTTTGGTTATTTTATAAATTATAGATGTGATGTTATTTTAAGGGACAATTCAAAAATAATTCTGATTTTGTTCAGGAAAGAGGAAAAATAGGGAGCTTTGAGGAGCACAGAAGACTACCTGTCCTTCAGACTCCATGCTGTTATGACTCAGTCCTCTGCTTGTTGTATTCACAATCTTTATATCCTTTCTGATCTAAGAATTTTATGGAAATTCTAAGAACTCTTTCCCACCCACGCTGGGCAGTATCACTGCCACTTAAAATAGAGTGCTTGTTTGCTTGCACACATTGCTCCTCAGGCAAATTAATGATTCTATCACCACCAATCTAGGAAGAACTTAGAATTGTAGATTGTTACCAATGACTAACATTCTTAGAAAGCGGTTGGTAAAAAAATGTTTTTGAAGCTATGTTAAGAAATAGTTTTGCTAGTGGCTTTGATGTAGAATACATTATAACAAAATTGAAGTTAGGGAAATGTCCTTAAGTGTTTTTGAGATCAGGGAACCAGAGAAATGTAATCCTAACTAGCAATCTTTCATGTGATTCTTACAGAGGCTAGAAGGGTGATGATTGATTTCTTATATTTAATCTTGTCTTTAGCTTCCTAATATGATTTAATAAAAGTTACTGATGAGTAGATATGCATCCTGAGGATATAAAATGAAAAACACTGAATTTTTATACAAAAGTTTAAGTTTTGTTATTTTTTTAAGACTTTTACAAGATTACTAAGAAAAACTGGCTGGCAAATTACCTAGTTTTCTCACAGTTTGTTAATTATAAAAATGTTGCATAGTTATGCATGCATATAGATTACTGGGAATAATTTTTTTCTACCTGTACTACAAAAGTTTTTTTCATGTTTTAGGTATTAGGGAACATACTCTTTTTTCATAATCACTCATTAGATTAAACATTTGGATGTATTCACATTGGAATTTCCATCCTACTGAAATATTTTCTTGGGATTTATAAACTGTGTGTGTGGGCCTAGGTGTCATGGAAATAATGTTGTTGGCCCAGATCATTGAGATTTTCCATCCACCAAACTTGTGTGAAGATACATATATTTAAATTGTGTGAAGCTTTGTTCCTTCTACCAAATGGTTGAATGTTATTATCTATAGATGTGCGTATGTGTGTATGTGTGTATGTGTGTATGTGTTTATGTATGTATGTATGTATGTATGTATGCATGCATGTATGTGTGTGTATGTGTGTATGTATGTATGTATGCATGCATGCATGTAAGTATGTATGTGTGTGTATGTATGTATGTATGTATGTATGTATGTACGTATGTATGTATGTGTATGAGTGAATTTGTTGAAGCTTGCTTGCTAATTGTACCTTGTTGAAGTTTGCTTCATCCAGACAATGTGTGTATTGTGTTGGTGCCTGTTTGTGTGTGATTCTTTCCCCCTTTTCTCTGCTTTTCACTGGCCTTTTGAATCCTCCAAGGAGTTTTTTTACTACCCTCTTGTGGACCCCCACAAGAATATTTCATCAGCCTATCAGGGAGTAATTTCTTGGATCCTACTCAGCTGCTGACTTTATGCGCTGCCCCAATTTTCCTTGGATGCAAAATGTGGTATTTCTAAATTTACTTTGCAGGTGCTTGTGAATTTCTGAAGCACAATGGTTTCATTTTTCTGACAGTTTTGCTCTCTGTATTGAATTTTTCCTCAATATCACTTTGATGAAATGGGAAACCTCATTGACCTGCACCACTGATTCGAAGTACACATTAAATAAAATCTCACATTTCCTATATCTGAATTTTAAAAATAAAAACAACATTTTATTGCTTCTTTGTGAGTTTTAAATCATGCATCCCAATCCCATAAAATTTTCTCACCCTTCATACCTGGCATCCACACTTGCATCTTTCCCCAAACAAAGAAAATGTCTCTTCTGTGGAGATGTTGCTGTGGTACCCACTCTACCATTTTGTTCACCTTTCTTTGTTGCAAATTTTTACTGCAGTGGCTTGTTCACCTTGTATGAGGTAAGACTCCTAGCTTCTTTAAAAGGAAAACTAGAAACTCACTGGGACCCTTGCTTTGGCACAATAACTCCTGTTCTTGCCCTGTATCATAATTCCTATAGAGTCATGCATTTCAGCAGTTTGTTGATGGGATATATGCTAGAATGGATCAAGTAAAATCTCCTCATCTGGGCCTGAAAGGTATCTGACTCTGTCAACCTGCTAGCTTTCTAGCTCTCACCCCAAGGGTCAGGTCATCTGTGACTCTCAATGTTCAGGGCCAGTGTTACTGTGCTGCCCAGGTGTGGCAAAGGGAGAATATTCCCACATGTTGCAGCTGGTGATGGTGAGGACCAGCTCTGCTGATCTCATAACCACAGGGTCTCTGCCTACCCTTGCTGTCAGAGAGGTGTGATGTGGAGGGGAGGTCTCTCCCTTATCCACACCAAATCAAAGCAGACAGGTAGCAGAGCGCCCTTTCTAATGCTCATATGCTAGTTGCCTGCACATTGGCAACCTCCACAATGTGTGGTGCTTGCTCTTCTGAGTCATGCAGATGCCCAGGGGTGTGGTCTTCTATCCTGTTCTACTACCACCAGGACCAGCTCTCCCACAATGCCCAAGCAATGGGTAGGGTTAATCTTGCAGAGCCCTCAAGCATCAAGTCCCTGGTAGCAAAGTATACCAGGAACTTCTACCTCTGCTCTTTACTGGTAAGGGAGATCTGCAATTTGGAACACTGTAAAACAGTTCAATTGTTCTGAAATTCTGTGTTATTTTGGTCCAAATTTACAGTAATATTTTCTATGTTTTGGCCTGTATTGGCAGGGTTCTTAATATCTAGCTTTGTGTAAAGTTTTGTTGGATTAAATTTATATGTGTAATTTTAGAACCACATAGTACACATTTCCAGATTTGTACTCAGGGACTTCTGAAAAAGGTTCAGGAAAAATGTCTTCACTCATGGCATCTAGTACCACAGCTTAAAACACCTTCCTTTTATGTCCTCCATGGACAAAGCATCTGAAAAGCAACATCTCTGTTCCTGGTTAGAGAGTTCCTGTCTCAGAAGAGTCTGAGGACTGCATTTCCAATATGCAGGAACCAGCATTCCTTGCATCTCTAACATTCTGGCCTCTTTGTCTAAGTCTGGCAATTCAGGCTCTTTAATAAAAAATTTGGTTTTTACTGAAGTGAGAAAAGGACCCCCTTTTCCCTTAGAGGAAAGATTGAAAGAGATGAAGGAACTTGCAACCGCATAAGAACAACAATGCCAACCAACCAGAGTTTCCAGGGAATAAACCACTTCCGAAAGAATGTACATGGTCTAACCCAGGCCTACAACTGCATATGTAGCATAGGATAGCCTTATTGGAGCAAAACTGGGAGGAGAAGTCCTTGGTCCTGCCAAGGTTGGACCCCCAGCGCAGGGAAATGTCAGGAAGGGCACTAAGGGGGCGTCCTTGTGGGGGAAACCCCTGTGGGGGAGGGAGAGGGGATGGGAACTTATGGACAGGAAACTGGGAAAGGAAATAACATTTGAAATGGAAGTGAAGAAATATAACTAATAAAAATTAAAAAAAAGAATTTTGGTTTCTTAATTGTTCCCTGTTATTTGAATATGCTTTTTCTTAATAACACATGTGGAATATTGTGCTGCATAAGTTTGTCCACAGCCATTTTCAATGATTATTTTGTGCTCTAATTGGAGCATGTTGTTTGTTTTTTTGTTTGTTTGTTTGTTTGTTTGTTTTTTCTTTTTCTTTTTTTTCGGAGCTGGGGACCGAACCCAGGGCCTTGCGTTTGCTAGGCAAGCGCTCTACCACTGAGCTAAATTCCCAACCTTGTTTTATTTTTTATTCCAGCTATAGATATTATAATTATTAAGACGCTGGGAAGAGAATAAATTTTAGAGTCCTGAGGTGGTTACTGGTTCCTTTACTTGATGTTTGTCAAATAATATTGAGCCATGAGACTAGAAGATGTAAATATCCAAAATAAGAATATTGGAATTGCTACAAGGAACCTTACAATCTTTATCGACAGGAAAATTAGTAGCCAAATGATATCTATTTCTCCTTTCTCATCTAACCATTCTGTGTTTAGATTACTCCTTTACAATTTTATAATGTTGTTGTACATGCATGTTAATATTTTAGAAACATCTTGATAGCATTATCTTTTAAAAGTTTGAAAATAGGGGCTGGAGAGATGGCTCAGTTTAAGAACACGACTGCTCTTCAAAGGTTGAGTTCAAATAGTAACCACATGGTATCTTTAATGAGATCTGATGCCCTCTTCTGGTGTGTCTTGGACTCATATACAAAAATAAAATCTTTTTTAAAAAGTTTGAATGAAGGTGTTTTGATCATAAAAATTCAGTTGAATTTTTTGGTGTTAATTTGTTTAATGAAATCAGCAGTATAATAAAACTTCTTTCCCTATATTCAAACATGCTTATCTCAAAAACTCACAGTGAAAGCTGTCCAAAGATAGGTAATTCATATTCTTTCTAAGTTCTACAACACAAATGTTAACAATAACAAAGACGAATGCTCTGTACATTAATATCTATTTAGCAGTGAAGAAAATTGCCAGGAAGTGGAGACTTCTGGCATCCTCTGCTCACAAAGCCCTCCTCCCCAATGCTCAACATCTGCGAGAACTGGGCAGAAAACACATTTTACACTGTCCAGAATTTTGTTTTCTGATGTTGTCTATAAATTCATCAGAAACAGAGAGCAGTATAAAGTCGAAGCTACTGATGTAGAACAAATAGTAATTTCAAATATTAGGGGGCTGATGGACAGCAAACCGAGAAAGGGAGTACCATTTGAAATGTAAATAGTAAATACACAATTTAATAAAAATTGAAGGAAAAAAATTAAAATATATGAGACAGAAAATTGATAGATTAGTAAAATTCATGAAATATCACTTTCTTTCATCTTCCTTGATATATTTATATATTACTCGTAAGATTTGATGTATACTAATTACCTAGGTCAGGCATTGTAGAGCCTCTTTCCATAGGAATCCGAAGTGAACTTTCCTGAGAGCTCCTGTCTTTCCTATCACAGACTTACTCCTCATTAAATATAAAACTTAACACTTCCATCAGAATCAACACATGACAAGGAAATGTAATTCTCTCATGACTTCATCCAAAGCTGTGTTTGAAAGTCATTGCTGGACCTGGACTGTCATTGGTGTGCAGTCATGGACAGACTTATTCTACTTTCTACCTGCTGATTGTCCCTCCTTTTGAGTGTTTCTTAAGGGATGAACTTTTCTATTCTCATCCTATTTCAACCTTACCTTCTGCTTTTTATTCCTTACACAGATGTCTTATCTTTGGTTACCTTGAAGGAATCTGACTTTGGAATGTGGCAGTCCTTAGAGAATCTGACTTATATTTTCTCTGAGTTATCACTGAGTACATCTAGCATGGTGTGACCTGATTCTGTAAGCTCCAGAAAAGGTTCTGGAGTATCTGATATACATTTGTAGTTATGATGATAAGAACTGCAACCCATCCATGAATTACTGGCTCAAAATTTTCCCAAAACAGCTTCCAAAATCCAAACATTTCTTTTAAGTTCACCTGAGGTGGATATTGTGGATCCTGCCACATGCTACTGTCCTTGAAGAGCATAATGACATCCTTGGTTTTCAGCTATGCAGTATTTCAACAAGGTTCTCAGGACTGTGTTTTCCTTTTCAATTCATAAGATTGGGAGGTAGCACACATTTCCTGTTGATCTTTGGGGTTTCCTCTTTACCATTAGCTTAGAGCTTTCAGAGCTCTGCCTTCATGTTATATAGGCAAAAGCCCTTTTAAATTTGATCATGGGGGCTGGAGAGATGGCTTAGCAGTTAAGAGCACCGACTGCTCTTCCAGAGGCCATGAGTTCAATTGCAACCACATGGTGGCTCAAAACCATCTGTAAAGAGATCTGATGCCTCTTCTGGTATCTGAAGACAGATACAGTGTACTCATATATAATAAATAAAATAAATATTTTCAAAAAAATAAATTTGATCATGAATGACACTCTTTTCTTTTAAAAATTAAGGGTTTCTCTTCTCTAACCAGGGTGTTCAGAGAGATGGATATGTTATCTTTGGCCTAAAATTATCATAAGAGCAGATTCCAAATTATTATAATGCTCAACTTCAATAAACAATTAACTATGGCTAGCCTAACAATTTTGAATAAGCATTCATAAATTGAGTCATTGGTGAAGGGGTTGTATGGTAAGCTTGTTATGTACACATTATAGAAGAAATCAAGCTGGTCTTTCAGAGGATTCATGGTCAGTTCCCAACTTCCACATCAAATCTGGCAAATCTCTGCCACTCTAAGTCCACTCTAAGATACAAGAAACTATCACACATATAGGCAAAATAAAAAATGCACATAAAATTTCAAAAAAATTAATGTTTAAAAAGGACAAATAATAATTAAGGCTATAGAAATATTATTCCAAACAAGTAATGAATATTTTAATGAAATCATGGTTATGTTACAACGTTTTATCTCAGACATTGCACAGTTTTTTTGTTTTTCCTAAGCTCACAGAGCAGAGCAAAGGTATAACAGAATGATATACAAATAATTCCCTCACCTACTCTTTAAAATCTGCCCAGTCCTGACTCTGAAGTCCAGGCAGAAAACTCAAGCCCTGTCTTCTCATTCAGTTTCAGCACTGACAACAGAACATTAGGCATAATACTGGTGTTGAAGTTGTTTTTTTGTGATCACTTTTTTAAAGGTAATTATGGATAACAAACAATAGTGCATGCATGAATTGTTACTTGTGAGAGTAACAGTGGGCATGTGTGACAATTTTTTGATCAGGATTCTTTTTGTTTACAGGTGTGCATTTTGAGGTGTGGCTTGTTGGGTCTGGTGGAGTATTGGTGCAGCCTAAAGGGTCATTGAAACTCTCATGGGTAGCCTCTGGATTCACTTTTAATACCTATGCCATGCACTGGGTCCACCAGGCTCCAGAAAAGGGTCTGGAAGGGGTTGCAATCATAAGCACTAAAAGTTATGATTATGCAACATATTATGCTGATTTCGTGAAAGACAGATGCACCATCTCCAGAGATGATTCACAAAGCATGGTCTACCTGCAGATGAACAACTTGAAAACTGATGACACAGCCATGTATTACTGTACACAGTGAGAAGTCTTTATTGTGAACATAGACATGAAACTTCAGTTCAAATATCCATGAGGCACTGCAGGAGGCACTCAATACACACTGATCACAGGACAGTACCAATTTACATGCACACATAATTGGTAATTTACTGTTGTATCTGGACTCTCTATCTGATGACTTTTGGGGGGATGCTCATTGCTACATCTATAGACTCTAGGAATTAATCACGTCTCAAGAAATAAAGTTTAAAGTTCACTGTTTTGAGTGGCAAATTTTAAAACAAATATAAAACAAATATATCACCAAACCCTTCTATTTGAAAACTGAGAAACCTGCCAGGAATTCTGAGGGCACAGGTACTATGGAGCATCCTGGTTATGACACCACTGATATCCCTCTGCATTCATAGGTGGGGCTTTCCCACAGCCCTCCGGCAAGAAACCTACTCAGAGAGATCTGGACTACCAGGAATGGTCTCACTCCTAAGCCCACAGATAGGACCTCACTCCTACTCCACTGACTGCCCAAGGAGAGACTCCCGAGAAGCATGCACCATGCAGGAGCCACTGGGAGGCATTGAACAGGATCATTCATTCCAGTATTCCAATGTGCCCTGATCTGTAGCTGCCCCACAACCCTCCAGTCCCAAGATCTACACAGGAGAAATTGTCTTCCGGGAGTACTTTCACTTCTATGATCACAGGCTCCCAGGCTCATAGAATGGACAAGTTCCAGTCAGAGACAGCAAGACCAATTACCATCAGATATAAGGAGATTTCAAAAGGCAAGTGCAAGAACATAAGCAACACTACTTGTCATCATCAGAACTCAGTTACCCTACTACAGCAAATACGGGATATCCCAATGCACCTGAAAGGCAAGATTTATACTTAAAATCACATCTCGTGATGATGAGAAGGGACTTTAAGGAGGTTCCTTGGGGAAATACTGTAGAACACAGGAAATCAGGTAGAATCACTTAAAGAGGAAACACAAAAATCCCTTAAAGAGTTGGAGGAAAACACAACCAAACAGGGGAGGGAATTGAACAAAACCATCCAGGAGCAAAAAATATAAATAGAAACAATAAAATAATCACAGGGGAGGCAACCATCTAGGTAGAAACATAGAAAAAAGATCAGGAGTTATACATACAAGTATCTCCTCAAGAATACAAGAGACTGATGGGAGAATCTCAGGGACAGAAGATACTATAGAAAATATTGACACAATAGTCAAAGAAAATGCAAAAGGCAAAATGTTCCTAACCCAAAACATCCAGGAAATTCAGGACACAATGAGAAAACAAAATCAAAGATAATAGGTATAGAAGAGAGAAAATAATTCCAACTTATATGGCCAGTAAATATCTTCACAAAATTATAGAAGAAAACGTCTCTAAACTAAAGAAAGAGATGCCAATGAATGAACAAACATACAAACAAACAAAAACTATAGGGCTTTAAATAGACTGGACAAAATAGAAATTCCTTCTGTCACATAAAAAGCAAAACAACAAATGAACAAAACTATGAAAGGATAGTAAAAGCAGGGAGGGTAAAATGTCAAGTAATATATAAAGGAAAATGAGTCAGTGTTAAACTAGACTTCTCACTACAGACTCTCAATGTCAGAAGATCCTGGACAAATGTCATATAGACCCTACACAGAGACCCTAAGAGAACTCAAATGCCAGGCCAGGCTACTATGCCCAGCAAAACTCTCAGTTAAGATACAGGAAGAAAACAAGATATTTCATGACAAAAACAAATTTGCACACTGTCTTTCTGTATATCCAGACCTATAAATGGAAAGAGATGGAAAATTCCAACATAAGGAGGGAAACTACATCTTGGAAAAAGCAAGGAAATAATCTTCTATCAACAAACCCAAAAGAAGATAGCCAAACAAATAATTATACTCTACCTGCAAAAAATAACAGGAAACAGCAATCATTGCTCCCTAATACCTCTCAACATCAATGGAATCAGTTCATCAGTAAAAACACAAAGATTAACTGACTGATTATGTAAACAGGACCTAGTGTTTTGCTTGCGTGACAAGAAACACACCTTAGTGACAAAGAGAGGCACTACATCAGAATGAACTAATGGGAAAAAAATTCCAAGCAAATGGTACCAAGAAACAAGGTCAAGTAGCCATTCTAACATTGAATAAAATCAACTTAAAACCAAAAGTTATCAAAAGGTTAAGGACACTAAAACAAAGGAAAATATAACAAAATGACTATTAAATATGAACATAGATTAAGTGACTGAATATGTAAATATGAACCATTTTTTTTTTTTGCTGCATGATAGATACACACCTTAGTGACGAAGACAGGTACAGTTTTTGTTTTCCGATGTGGTTTATAAAGTTGTCAGAAACTGTGGGCAGAATAAAGTTAGCCTCGGAGCTCTGGCTTCTTCTAATGTAACCAAGGCCCCTTTTAAAATTTGTTCATGAATGACAATATTTTTTTAAACTAAGGGTGTCTGTTCTCTAAGCTGGGTCTTCAGGGAGATGGATACACTGTTTTTGGTCTAAAATTCTCATAAAAACAGATTCCAAATTATTGTAATGTGCAACTCTAGTAAAAAACTGACTGTTGGATGATTGAAAATTTTGAATAAGGCTTTATAAATTGAGTCACTGACTGAAGGGACTGTATGGTAAGCCATTTATGTAACACATTATAAAGTTTGGGGGATGGGATTGGGATGGGATAGGATAGGGTGCTTATGAACAAAAAGAAATCAGGAAAGATAATAACATTTTAAAAGTTAACAAAAATCCAATAAAGTAAGTTAAATAAAGCATAGGCCCTATGTTTCAAAAAATTAAAAAATGCATAAATTAAATCCAATAAAACATTATATAAATGTTGAATTTAATCCCTGTGTATGAGGATTTCAAAAATATAAAATACTACTGTAAGGTTGGAACAGGATAGTTTTGCCATTCAAAACATCCACCACAGCGGTAAAGCAGATATGCCACAGAGCTACAAGAAGCACTGTCAAACATTTTGACTTGCAAATGTCATTTTTCCAGAAAAAGAAGGTGAATCCCTTATAAGATATTTTCACGGTCATCAGGATTAACCTTAATAAACTGATATTCTAAAAATACAACAGCTAACAACTGATTGTTATTATATATTTTATTATATTAATTTATTATATTAGACAGATAATTAAATATTCTGAATGTAAATCTGAAAAGTATTATGGATACAGTACATACACCTGGGACATCACATCAGATTGAAAGACTTTCATTCAATAAACACAAAAATTGAAGGTGAGGAAGGTAATCCTGGGAGAGAGCTGGAGAACTTGAACAGATGAAGGTGGCCTCACTCTCTAGAATGCTGTAGGAGGAACATTGACTATATCCAGGTGTAATTGGCAGCTGTACTGTGCAGGGCAAGAATGTCACCCCTCTTCTTTTGCACTCCATTAGAATGCTAAAGGGCACAGGATATTCTTTTTTTTTTTTTTTTTTGAGCTGGGGACCGAACCCAGGGCCTTGCATTTGCTTGGCAAGCGCTCTACCACTGAGCTAAGTCCCCAACCCAGGACATTCTTAAATTAATTATTTTTCCACCAAATTATTAAGACACGTATATTAGGGCATAATATTGCTAGCTTGCCTAAACACCCTTTGTTCTAGGAAAAGATATGCAGAGAAAAAAACAGTGATCAACCTTATAATAAAGACAAGAGTGTTAAAAAAAAGTGAAGTTTCAAAGAAGGAGCTTGGTTCTTTCCTTCTCATTTTCTCTCTGAGATGAGGGATTCGCATGGCAGGGGAACCAACACACCACGGGACCCAGTTCTCCTTTGTTGTGCAGCAGGCTTTGTATGGGTTCAGCACTGTGGATGGAGCATGAAGGACTGTGCTCCCAAGTTGAATCATATATTCCAGCGAATATACTTCCTAATAGGGAAAGAAGATAAAATTGATTTACAGACTTGTTATGAAGGTAAAGAAATGAATGGATGTTGACACCACACTTTGAGATATATATATATATATATATATATATATATATATATATATATACTGTTTTTTTCCTTTTCCCAATGTCCCACAGATAATAAATAAAAACATGTCTACAATATCGATTAACAAAAATATTTATTTATAGTCTGTCGGAGTCTTGTCACTGTGGCTTCATATATCTTAATGATTCTGTAGTTATATGAGATTAGATATTGTACTTAGAGTCCCTTAGGGACTCTTGTCACTCATTATGTTTCTGTGTCTCTACTACACATTTTTCCAAATGGTGATTTGGATTCTATACCATTCTCTTCTTGTTTTGATCAACTTTAATGCTGGCTTCTTTCTGAGCACACTGGGGAGTTGCTATTTTACTACACAGAACACAAGCTTTTGTCTTGGGTGTTTGCTCAGCCTCTAGGCTAAAATGATATACCAACAAACTTTTGTGACAGCTCTATACACACACACACACACACATATATATATATATATATATATATATATATATATATATATATATATATATATATATATATATATATATATACAATTTCTCTTTCAGGTCTTATAGACCTCCTTGGTTGTATGCCCAGAAGTATGTTCCCCATCGCTAGATTTAGGATCCATTTTCACCCAGCAGATTCAAACTTCTCCTGGGATTATATGTTGTTTATTTAACTTCGTTCAAGCATTTTGGAAAGCTAAAACACTAAATATATAGAATTTTAAACAACACCAAGGAAGGAGAAAATAAATTAGAGCTTGATCCCAATCAAAAATTTTGTGTTAAAATTAGGGCAAAGAATTCTCCTAAAATATCAAAATAATTAATTGTTTTCATTCATTTGTTTTTTAATTAACTAAATTGTGTTTTACAATTTACAAATGTGTATAATACAATGTAAAGTTAAAGTCACCCACTTATCTTTCCGGCTGTTTGCTCTGTCAGGCCTCCTTTTTCTCCTTAAAACCCCATTCCATATTCATTGTGATGTGTTCTGTTTTTGGACCCATTGGGTTTTACCAGGATTTTCTAAGTATCTATAGGAGAAAGACTATTTAATGGAGTCTGGTATGTATACAACCAAATTTAATACTCTGTTCATCCAGAAGCTGTCAGAATTCATTTGTAGTAGTAACCCATGAGCCCCTCCATTATCCAAAGTTGTTTATTGACAGGTCTGTTGCCAAGGGAGGAGTTAGAGAAAGGACTGAGGTAGGCGAGGGTTTTCAACCCCATAGAAATAGAAAATAATATTAACTCAACCAGTACCCCAGAGTCCCAGAGACTATATCACCAAAAACAGGATTACATGGGAGTGACTCATGTCCCATGCTGTATATGTAAAGCAGGAGGATTATTTCAGGCATCAGTGGAAAGAGAAGTCTTTGGTCCTATGAAGGCTCCATTCTCAGTACAGGGGAATGCCAGGGTAGAGCGGTGGGAGGGAGTGGGTGTGTGGATGTGGGGTACCCTCATGGATGCAAGGAGTGGAGAGATGGGATGGGGGTTTTCAGAGGGGTCACTGGAAAGGGGGATAATATTTGAAATGTAAATAAAAAATCCAATAAAAATTTAAAAATAGGTCTGTTCCCATAAACAACTGTCTCTGCTGTTGAATCCGTGCTTGCAATAACTATTCCACGGCCATATAATAGCATTTTGTTAAAATTCTCTCCATCTTCCTGCTCTTCTATTTGACAGTATTTCATGATCATTAAAGGGATGGAATAAATATGAGGGCTGTGCTCACAATTATCCTTTATTTTCAGCAGTGAG
Source organism: Rattus rattus (assembly GCF_011064425.1). Taxonomy (NCBI): domain Eukaryota; kingdom Metazoa; phylum Chordata; class Mammalia; order Rodentia; family Muridae; genus Rattus; species Rattus rattus. The sequence continues at coordinate 122,657,894 of NC_046160.1, read as the reverse complement.
GGAAATCTAGAAATTTTGTATTTATCATTATCCATTGTGCTTCTCTGTCTGTGTCTGAGAGTAATATTTCTCTATGCATATAAACATAGATATACAATAAGGAATTTGATACTATTTCATTTTTTGCTATAGTAATGGATCTGTCTCAGGGTGTAGGACCTCTGTAGCGCTTGGTACTATGACATCATTCATAGTACCAAATATGAATTTCCTCCTGTGGGATAGGCCTCAGACCATCAGACTTATTTGCCTATGTAAAGCTGTGTTACTGTTACAGTAGTTGGTATATGTTTCCTAATTGTTTAGTATTGTTGATGGTAGGGTTCATAGGCGGATTAGGAGAATACTCTCCCACTGAGGCCAGATAAGATAGCCCTCTGCTACATATGTGATGAGGGTCTTGGACAAGCCCACATATGCTCTTTGGTTGGTGCCTCAGTCTCTAGAAGTTCCCAGGTCCCAGTGATTTAACACTATTAGTCTTCCTCTTGGGTTGCCATCCACTCTAATTTCTTTAATCCTCCCTCTTTTATATCTTCCAACCTCTGTCCAATACCTGTCTGCGTGTATCTGCATTTGTTTCTGTTATCTGCTGGTAGAGCTTTGTAGAGTATTCCTGAGTGAGGCAATCAAGCACAAAGGGACATGTATGGTATATACTAACTGATAAGTGCGTATTAGCCAAAAGGTACAAAATACCCATGATACAATACATGGACCCTCAGAAGTCAAACGAGGAAGGCCAATGTGAAGATGTTGAAAACCCCACATAGAATGGGGAACAACATAAACATGGGGCACAGAGGGAGGTAGTAACCTGTGTGGGAGAGGGGAGGTGGAGGGGAAAAGAATCGCAGGATCAGGTATAAGAGAAAAGAAGAGAGAGTTCCAGAGGAATGGTAGAATGAAAGGAAATATGCACCTGACAGGGGGTGGAGTGCTGGCAACCTCTAGTAAGTCCCAGAGACCAGGGATAGAGGATGATCTCAAGAATCAAAATGAGTGACTTTAGTTAAATTGCCCACAATTATAGATATGGCACCTGAAGAAACTACCTTCAGTAGCCAACCTAACCTCCATTGGAGAGCTGTTGACACCAACCCACTTGATTTTCGACCCAAATTTCCTCATGTCTAAAAGAAATGCTGGAACAAAAATGGAGCAGAGACTGAAGGAATACTCATCTCATGGGCAGGCAGCAAGCTTTAACACTATTACTGATGATAATTTTGCTTGCAAATTTTCAAATTTCTTTCATTTTGCTTTATTTATATACTGAAACCAAGATATTTATTTATTTTTTAAATTTCTTAACTATTAGGTCAAATTTTCTAGTTTATCTTTTTCCTGAGTGAGAAACAGGGAAAAACATGACTCTATTATATTGGGAATTCTGGGTCTTCTGGTCACCAGCTTTTAACAAAATATCTTAATGCATGGTACTGAAACATTTTCTAGGAGTCTTACTATTCGGGCATGAATTTACTTACTTTGTAATTTCTTCTTACCTTCTACTTTTGCATAATTGTGTTAAAACATTTTCTTTATATTTATTTATTTTTTTTGTGTATCTATATCCTGTATGTGTGAACCAAAAGGTGTTAGAAAACCAAAAGATGTCAGGCAAACAAAGGTGTCAGAAAGAGTCAAATTTCCTGGTTCTGGAGGTACGGGAAGGTATGAACTGCATGATGTACATGCCTAGAAGTAAATAGGGGTCCATCTAGAAGAACAGCTAAGTATTCTTCTCTCTATGCTGTTTCTAACTTCTAACCTGTTTTTTAAATGTTTTTAAACTGGATTATAATGTAGCTGATTGTTACATGTTTTTATTTATATTTTTTATATTTGTTATAATATTGGTGAAAGTAAAATAATTTCTATTATTTAAAACTATAAAACATAGGTATTACAGCTGTCTTATAAATTTACATTAAAACACAAAACTTTTAATTGGACAATATGTTAATTCTAGTTAAATATTTCCTTTACCCAATCATTTTTTTCTATGTTAGAATCAAAAAAAGTTTTCTGCACGTTTAAAGATGATCCTGTGATTTTTGACTTTGGGTATATGCATGTACATATGAGTGGTGTGTGTGTGTGTGTGTGTGTGTGTGTGTGTGTGTGTGTGTGTGTATGGTTTATTTGTCAATCCTGAGTGTGTTTATGGTTTATTTGTCAATCCTTTGAATATTTCATTTTTAAATTTCAAATGTTATTCCCTTTCCCTATTTCCTGTCCATAGGCCCTGTATCCCCTCTTGTTCCCCTTTTCTGTAAGGATGTTCCCCTCCCCATCCATCCCCTTAATCTGCTCCCCAACATTCCTTCTGACAATGTGAACCAGCTAGAGCTTCCAGGGTCTAAACCACTACCCAAACACTATACATGGGTATTTTTTTTATTAACTTGCATATGTTCAACTACCACTGCACCTCAAGGAAAAAGCTAGCTGGGTTATGGTTGATAATCCTTGGATATACGTCTGTATTATCTTTGCATACATTATATTATGGATTTTTTGATTGAAGTTATCTGGCAGATGAATCTGTTGTCTGCCATTTTCATACCCCAGAACCAGCAATTACTTCTTCTGGCCTCTTCTTTGAAACCTGGCAAATTAGCCTCTGTATGGTATCTTCAAGCATTTTTTCTTCTTGTGGACTCATTCTATTGCCAATTTTATTGAGGACATATGTGATGGGATGCTGATATTTGAATCACATGGAAAGCATGTCAGATGTTCACCTATTTCAAGACACATAATTTAGTCATAGAACAAAACTCATTGAAACATTGACAATGCCTTGAAAAAGGAACCCAAGTGTTAGTGTGGGTCTTATTGCCCATCCTACTGTAAGGGTTCAGTCCCCTCTCAGTGGCACTTCATGTTCTGTAGTTTGATTTATCTTTCCAGTGGTTGATTCAATCTCATATTGCAAAATATCGTTTCATGTCTGGGGATTTAGCTCAGTGGTAGAGCGCATTGCCTCAGGGTGTCGCAAAGCCTCTGTCTCGGTGGTCCCTAGCTCCGAAGAAGCACTGATATCATTTCATGGTTTTGACACACCTTGACATCTTCATTTTTGAACATTTTAAAATGTGAAGAGTTTCTCTTTCACAGAAATACTTGATGTTTCTGGTGTAGCTTTCTCAAATAAAATCACCTCACTTAAAATTTTTTCCATATATGTTCCTATGTTCATTCCAATAAATCACTGTGTATGTTCTCCAAAGTAATGCAAATCATATTCCTTCTAAGTTCTAAAACATCCGTAGTGAAAACAATAAAGAAGAATGCTTTAACATCTGTGGAAGGGGTGAAGAGAAATTTCAGGCCCTATGAACTGTGACTCCCAGCATCCTCTCCTGTGCTATACCCTCCTTTAAGGTGCTCAGCTCCTGAATGAATTGATCAATTAACTGTGTAGATGCCATAAGTTTGTTTTTGCCCCTACCCATTTTAAAGTTGTCAGAGTAGAGAGCCATGTACAGATAAAGACACAGACTATTTCATAAAAGGAAATCACAAGTATGTGAGGCAGGAAATAGACAGATCAGTAAAGTTAATAAAATATCACTGTATTCCATACAATTATAGAGTCCATAAATGCCCCATAGCAGATGGAACATAGAATTATCTTACACAAAAGTGATCATACAATGGAGAGTCTACAATTTCTGTAATATGTTATGTGAAAGTGCGTAATTACTGGCAGTTTTCATGGAGGAAACCTCCATGGTCTAAGGCACAGTGTATCAAAAAAGAATGGAAATATCAACCATTCGAGTTCTTCATATGTCCTCCATGTAAAACGTTGTAATGAACCACGGGTGAATCAATGGAGCAAAGAAAGACCTCTCATGTGAGAATGAGGATCTATCTCAAACATATAGCCCTAATCAACAGCATTTTATTCTGAGGATACTTTTCTTTTGTTTACTACTTCCTGTGGGGACCAGAAGTGAGCTACCTTGAGGGCTGCTGTGCTTCTCATCACAGACTGGCTCTTCCTCCGCTCAAAACTTAAGTCCTCCATTAGAGTCACCACCTCATATGGGAATGCAAATCTCTCCTGGCTCCACCCAACCCTACACTGAAAAGCTAACTC